>NW_028317808.1:6524642-6826428 GCF_062004578.1 Staurois parvus
TCAATTAAAAAAAAAACATAAAATAATATTAAACATCAACTTTACTGTCTTGTTACTATTATGGTTATGACTCTGCCCACAGTTAATAACTATTAAATTACATTCTATTTTACACACCTTTACATTCAGATATGCGCTTTGAGTGGAGATATTCAGTGTAAGTGCCGACAGGGCAGCTTTTACAGTCCATTTGGCCCTCTTCATCCTGGTATGAGCCAATCCAGCAACTTTCACACATGTTATGTTCAAGGGAATAAAATGTACCCTTTGGGCAGCTTACTGTGAAAACAATAAAACAAAACAATTCAAGATACATAAAAATTGATTGATACAAAAATCACAGAGCTGCAAGTTGGATATCAAATACAGATCTACTAAAATCCTAATTGCCTTTCTTTAGCTAGATCTTTCCAATCACAATGGAAAATGTGCTAAGATTTATTACAGGTGCTCTTTATTGCTAAGTAATGGCTATCTGTCTACCCTAAGTTGCCTCCAGAGATAGCAAACGATGAAGGACAGTAACCGTAGGATGATTGTCGCTGATTTATCTTAATCCTATAATATGACCCAAGAGTTCAGTATTTCACATTGATAAAGACATTCTAAGGGAAAGGAACATAATGTTTCTTACTATTTATCAAAGTAATCTCTTGCAGCACTTAACAGAAAAACTTGAACATGCACATTATGGAGCAAGGTTATAATTAGAACCTAATTTAAACTTTTACGAGAGTTTATTAAAAGCATAATGGAGTAACTTAAAGGGAAAATGTCAGAACTTCTGTTACCTTTGACACTCTAGGCTGCTATCCAGGGCAAGAGGATTGTACTGCTCTGAGCCAAAGTATTTTTCCTTAGGCCTATGCCCAGTAACTTGTCAGTATCAGAATCAACACTTCTTCCTTAAGCTGAGCAATACAATGCAATTCAAGAGTGCTAAACTGAGGTTCTAGATGAGACAGGTACAAGCCAACCATACTATCCACATTTTTCTCAATAAATACCATTTATCCCCATGTGCTACATTCAAACATAAAAATAGAAAAATGTATACCCACTCAACCTTAGCCATCTGTATCAGTCAAGGAAATGCTGCTGCACAGCAGTGGCTTCTGTCTGCCCTCATTCACTGAAAACTAATGCAAAGATCCTGCACACAGCTATACGCTCTAATGCTTTATTAAATACAAAAACAGTTCACAAAAGACAGTCTGCTAACACTTTTCAGCCACATATGGCCTTCATCACAGCTATGATTAGGGTTATATGCGGCTAAGATATGTTAGCAGACTGTCTTGTGTGAACTGTTTTTTGTATTTAATAAAGCATTAGAGCTTATAGCTGTGTGCAGGATCTTTGCATTACATCTTTATTCAAAAGACAAACCCTTTATGTAAAGATAAAATGTGCCAGGTCCTGAAAATCCATGATCAAGGCAAATAATGTAAGATCTAACATTCGCTTGTTCTTGGGGACATACCTACCTCACTATTCAATCCCTTTCTAGTTAGCATATTTAAAAATTATTAGGGCCGTTCAAACTAGTCACACTCTTAAATGTTCAATTTTAATGCACGGCTGGTGTCCATTGCAACAGGTGGGAAAGGCTGGCGCAGAGCATTTTTTTTTTTAACATTTATTGAAGTGTGAAAAATGAACGCTTTATTCATGGTCTCTGCACAGCAGCATATTTGCTGCAGTGACCTATAGTTCTATTCCAAGCACTGCATAAAAATTCAGCATATCTGCAATTTTCTATGTTGCATTGTGGTGTGAACAGGGCATATAGCAAACAATTGTTTTCTGTGAGCCCTTGCAGTGACTGGTGTTGATCAGGTCCAGAAAAAACACCAGTCGTCGCACAGTGTAAATAGGCCCAAAACAATGGACATCCAGGCTGCAAGGATTTTGAGAAGGAGGTGAATACCGAAAATAATCAGTCCTACATAAATATAAATGTTACACAGTGTTTATATATATATATATATATATATATATCGCTACCCTCATGAGGGCCACTGTGTTGTGGGTTCCCCTAAGCTCCGCACCGCCAGGCAACAGGAATCTTTCACACAGATTTGCATTCAGAAAACAGTAACCAGTCTGTAAGCTTGGTTTTGTTATTTTATTAGGGGAAATAACTTGGATACAGAAAAAGGAATTATCGGATGTCCAGTTTGGCTTGAATTAATGAAGGGGGAGAACTTTCTTCCTAAGTACAAAAACAGATCCTGGACTGTTCTTTTCTTTGATAGCCATCAGTCTTTGTGGATCAGTAGTAACAGCTCTTTATGGGCGAGGAACTAGCAGCCCCTCAAAAATCAGCTTAGCTTCTTGTAACTACATGCAGAGATGTCTCCTCTCCCCCTGTGGAAATGCTCCCAGCTCCACAGACTGTAGACACTACCAGCTCCCCTGGCTGCTCTGAAGATCTCCTGGGACAAGAATAAAGGATTGAGCCCAGCGCTGTCCTTTGAAAGCTTGCTACATGTGGCAGTCTTTCCCCTTGTGGATCCCAGGGTGTGCTGAGGTACTCACTCTGGGCTCTTGCTCCCACTGCTCCAGGTCTCAATCACATTCTTGCTGCACTTCTGAACGTATCCTTCTGAGTTCGCCCTAGCCCAGCCTGGAGGCCAAGCCCGCCTCAAACCTAGAGAACCCCTCCCAGGCACCGACAGTTTCCTCAGCACTTTTGTGCAACTCCTCTGTCAGCCTGACTCCCCCATATTTACAGACCAGTCCAACACTCTACCAGCGCCTCTAAATCTGGGATTGGCCAGACTCTCATAAACATGCAGATTAGGTCTCCACCCCTTCCTGCTTACCGACTTCAGGAAGATTCCATGGTCCCCCAGAGTTAGGAGGAGGCGATAAAGCCACAACCTGTTAAGTTATCCAGCTGACCTGCAATAACCTGACCTCAATCACAGACTCACACAGGTACCATAAGTTATACACAATGATTTTACCTGCAATACACTACACTATTCTAATAGCACACAAGAGGGTGCTACACTCAACCCCTCTAAAAACAGCTATGTCCCCATTGGCTGGAAGAATAAATACAAGAATAACTTCTGAGCCCAAGAGCAATGGCATCCCATAAGAAAAAAGGAGGGGAGAAGGGTACAAACTTGGAAGGGGATATGTACAAATAAATATTCAATATCAAATATATAGATATACACAAGAATATATACACTTTGTTCTCAAAATTTAAATAAGGCATATATATACATTCTGACTACCGGTCCCTGTAGCCAGCATGTTATTAAACCAGTAACATATATACATCCTTCTTGCAGCTCTCTGCAGCTAATAATTACTGTATACTATAAGTCAACATAGTTAGCATACTATAAGGCAATATATATATGCAGCTAGTAAATTTATTAGAGCAAAACATATGTATACAAATCTACATACTATAAATATGCAAACTATACACACATTTTTATTTATTTTTTTTTTTAGATGGAGCACCTCCCCCTTAAGGGAAGCCCTCCAGGAAACTGTAGAAAATATTAAAATATTAGCAAAAAGGTCACAAAGTCCCCAACAGAAGGACAGCGGTCCATGAGGAACCTGCAAGGGAAAAAGATACACAACCCTCACACTAGCTAAACTACTTATACAGTCTGCTAGTAGGGGGTTATGATCCTACTAACAGAACTTTTTACATGAGAGTCTCTGAAGAAGGAGCCCCTCCATAGCATCAGTCTCTTTAGTAATGTCCTGGGCCTCACCACCAAATCTCCCCCTTAAATCAGACCAGGTAGAAAGAGGAAAGAGGAAGAGAGGGTTAGGTGATCTTGTGACCACTCCATTGGGATCATGCTTAGCCACAGAGTAGTTCTTGCTGGGCTGGCCAGCCTTAACAATGACTGCTTGGTCCTAGTACATGGCCCTTCCTCAGCTTCATTTCAGCTGAATATCCTGGAACTGGGCCAGCATATCAGAGGAACATGCAAATAGTCCCAAATTATTTCCTCTTCCCAATGGGAGCGGGAGGTCTCGATTATGTCCATAAGATTTTCGGGGACATATGGGAAGTCCAATACCTATTCCAGTGCAGTTCTCCATTGTACATTCCCTTGAAGTCCCGGGCCTTGTTCCTGACCTTCATATCCCATGGCCCCTTCTGGGTCTGATGTTGGACATGTATATTATTCGGTCAGTCTGGTTGCTGTCTCTATGCAGGGATTGATGGTAGCTCCATTCTAGCTGCCCATCCTGCCTGGTCAGGGGTAACGGTCCTCTCCCCCCATCCTGCCTCCCCTCCAAACTCAGCCTCCAGTCTGGGAGACCCCCAATCGATCTCACCGCCGCTGCCACTCCCCATCGACTCACCTGAAGACATGCAATCATCTGGGCTCGGCTCCTTCTGAGTGATGGTGACAGGGAAAAGTTAGGCAGCCGGCTTCTCCTAGGGAACAACTTCAGCTGGACCGACAACAGTTGTCTCTGGTTGCGACTCTTCCTTTCTAAGGCTCCAGGCTGCGGCTATCATCCATCCTCTCCCACAAGAGTAGTGGCGGATACCTGATTGGCTGTAGGATCGCACACCACACACCTCTTGATTTCCTACGGCCAACCGGGATTCCTCCTTCCTCTCCACCGATAGTCCTGAGTTTAAATCCACTGAATAGATGACAGATGGCAGGTCACTGGGCACCAGTCTCAGCAGCAGCTTATCACAGCACCCACACCTCAGCCAGGCTCTGATCGCTGCAGTGGGTCTCTGGAAGTCAGGACATACCAAGTATAATCTCTCTACTCCATCAACTATGCCGAGGGCGAATCCCCACCAGTGTTCTAAGTGCACAACTGGTATCCACCATCCAATGGTCCGGTACCAATCCCAGTGTTGCAGCAAAACTGGATACTCGATTACAAAGTTGTATTTTACCTGCCATGCTGCTCCTCTCTCTCTGACCCTCTCCTCACAAGGGGTATAGTGAGCAAACTTTAATGCATGGCCATGACCCTCACGCTGGCGCCAGCGGCACTGTTTTGCAGGACTTTTCCCATGCTCCTCTTAACCTTTGCTATATAAATATATACTGTATATACATATACATACAGTGCCTTGAAATAGTTTTGATACTCCTTGAAATTTTCCACATTTTGTCATGTTACAACCAAAAACGTAAATGTACTTTATTAGGATTTCATGTGATAGACCAACACAAAGTGGCACTAAATTGTGAAGTAGAAGGAAAATGATAAATGGATTTCAAAATTTTTTACGAATAAATATCTGAAAAGTGTGGTGTGTATTTTTATTCAGCCCCTTTTACTCTGATACCCCTAACTAAAATCTAGTGGTACCAATTGCCTTCAGAAGTAACCTAATTAGTAAATAGAGTCCACCTGTGTGTAATTTAATCTTAGCATAGTTATTTACAAATGTTATTTACAGCTGTTCTGTGAAGCCCTCAGAGGTTTGTTACAGAACATTAGTGAACAAACAGCATCATGAAGGCCAAGGAACACACCAGACAGGTCAGGGATAAAATTGTGGAGAAGTTTAAAGCAGGCTTAGGTTATAAAAAAATACCCCAAGCTTTGATCATCTCACAGAGCACTGTTCAATCTAAACAATTGAAATTGAAAGAGTATGGTACAACTGCAAACCAACCAAGACATGACCGTCCACCTAAATTGAGAGACCGGGCAAGGAGAGCATTAATCAGAGAAGCAGCCAAGAGGCCTTTGGTAACTGTGGAGGTGCTGCAGAGATCCACAGCTCAGGTGGGAGAATCTGTCCACAAGACAACTATTAGTTGTGCACTCCACAAATCTGGCCTTTATGGAAGAGTGGCAAGAAGAAAGCCGTTGTTGAAAGATAGCCATAAGAAGCCATGAGGGGGACACAGCAAACATGTGGAAGAAGGTGCTCTGGTCAGATGTGACTAAAATTGAACTTTTTGGCCTAAAAGCAAAATGATATGTGTGCAGAAAAGTAACACTGCACATCACCTTGAACACACCTTCCCTACCGTGAAACATGGTGGTGACAGCATTATGTTGTGGGGATGCTTTTCTTCAGCAGGAACAGGGAAGCTAGTCAGAGTTGATGGGAAGATGGATGGAGTCAAATGCAGGGCAATCTTAGAAGAAAACCTGTGAGAGTCTGCAAAAGACCTAAGACTGGGGCGGAGGTTCACCTTCCAGCATGACAACAACCCTAAACATCCAGCCAGAGTTACAATGGAATGGTTTAGATCAAAGCATATTCATATGTTAGAATGGCCCAGTCAAAGTCCAGACCTAAATCCAATTGAGAATCTGTGGCAAGACTTGAAAATTGCTCTCCATCCAATCTGGCAGAGCTTGAGCGATTTTGCAAAGAAGAATGGGCAAACATTTCACTCTCTAGATGTGCAAAGCTGGAAGACACACACCCAGGGGGGCTGAATACAAATGCACGCCACACTTTTCAGATAGTTATTTGTAAATAATTTTAAAAAACATTTATCATCCTTCCACTTCACAATTATGTGCACTTTGTGTTGGTCTATCACATAAAATCCCAATAAAATACATTTACGTTTTGGTTGTAACATGAAAAAATGTGTAACATTTCAAGGAGTGTTAATACTTTTTAAAGGCACTGTATATACACAGGTATATAGTATTTAGCATTTAATAGGAAGAAAGAGAAATGTAACATTTACTTACAGACCCTATTCAAGCAGCTGATGACCCTATTAGTTTTGCTCCTACAGCATATGGACAAAAGTGCTGGGTAGAATTAACCTATGTTACATTGATAATTGAGACTTTTTAAAATACACGCTTAAAGAACAATGGAATAAAGTAATCCTAAATACAGTCTTCACATACTTAAAACAAGATTCTTTTTTGTGTCCTTATGAACAATGCTTGCAATGTATTACCAACTGAATTCAGTTCTGTTTGATCCAGAAGTGCACAGATTTTCACCTAGGACACATTAGTGACTAGTAATTTTTGAATCAGGAGGCACGTTATGAATTTCTTATTTTGTTTTCCATTTAAAGATTCCTACCAGGTTTTAGAACAGTGTGCTTAAAAAATGCTTGATTAATGTTTACCTTTCAAAACCTTCTGCTTTATCTATACTAGTCATGTGCAAAAGCTGTTTACTGTGATAGCAGCTGAAATGCAACGTTCTACTGCAAACAAATACTGCCATCTGCAGTTTGAATGCACACAAATACTGGCATTTTGATTTTTGGCACGCTTAAATGTTCTTCAAGTAGTCATGCTGCTTTGAAAAAAGAAATAACTCTCTATATACTGTCCATAGTAAAAAGTATTCCGTGAATTGACACTTTTGATCAATTTAGTTGAGCATGGAACCAAGATCTCTAATTGCTGCTGTCACTAAAAAAACTAACCTCAGGAATCATTCAAAAACATTTTACACGATGAGACTGACTGTAATAAAAACAGTATGGGGTTGATTTAATATAAAGTATGTGTTCTCCCCATAGCAACTAAAACATTACATCTGTCGTTCTAGAACAAATTACAAGATATATACACGTTGACTGATTTGACTGGTAGTTATGGGCAGCTTAGAAACCTTTCTTCCCATCATAGTTTTTAGAATACAATACAATCACAGTTAACAAAAACAGTCTTTCAGTATAAGGACTCTTGAGCATTTTAGACTGTTATTAGGTGCTCTGCCAAATAGGCAGCCTTCACACTCATCTAGCCACCTGCTATACTGATATTCCTTTGCTCACCACATGGGTCCTTTGATAAACTGCAGGATAATATTGTTAGAGATAGACAGCAGGTGGGTCATTCATTTTTAGCATTGCTCTCCAAGTCACTGCATTAAAACAAATACATTTTGTCTTTACAGATGTATGTCTCTGCTAGACCCAATAACCTTGGAGGGAATTTTGTTAGTGATTAAAGGTTCTAAAACAGTAAAAACTCCAGGTTTGGATGGCTTCTTCAACCTTTTCTGTACAACAATTCCAATTAATAACTAATATGAAAAGGTTGTTTCACCAGAAGCAAACCTTCTAGGAGTCTGTATTGCTTTGTGGCCCAAAAGGACTCAGATAAACGCAAAAGCTACATGCCCTTATAATTATTATTAATTATTATTAAAAGACACCTATAAAGACCCTAGTAAGTAGCTTCAACCCTTTGCTGCCTCGTTTTATCCACTCAGACTAGGTAGGATTTACACTCACCAGCCACTTAATTAGGTACACCTTGCTAGTATCAAGTTGGACCCCCTTTTGCCTTCAGAACTGCTTTCATTTTTTATGAAATAGATTTAACTAGGTGTTGGAAACACTCCTTAGAGATTTTGGTCCATATTGACATGTTACTGTTGCCTTTCTATCATCTCAAACCAGTCTGCCCATTCTCCTCTGGCCTCTGACATCAACAAGGCATTTTGTTCCACACAACTGCCGCTCACTGGATATTTTCTCTTTTTCGGACCATTCTCTGTAAACCCTAGAGACGGTTGTAGATCTGCAGTTTTTTAAATACTCAGACTAGCTCGTCCTGCACCAACAACCATGCCACGTTCAAAGTCACCTAAATCTCCTTTCTTCCCCATTCTGATGCTCGGTTTGAATGTCAGCAATTTGTCTTCACCACGTCTAGATGCCTAAATGCATTGAGTTGCTGCCATGTGATTGGCTGATTATCAATTTGTGTTACCAAGCAATTGAACAGGTGTACCTAATAAAGTGGCCAGTGAGTGTATATTTGTTCGCCAAACCCGAAACAAGATCATCAAAGTCAATTTCGGTTTGAAATAAATGAAAGAAAGCTCAAATCCTTGCCCATTGGTCATGTTCTTCTGACATGTTTTCCTCACATTGGGCTCCTCTACGTATATGCCCAATGTGGCTAAAACATACAGTATCTGAGGGGTTTTTCTGCCAGCACCTGAATACAGAACGTAAACCTGAGCTGGCACCGATCTGTTTTGGTATTTGTATGTAATGAATGTTATTGCTTTAATAAAATAAAAATTAAAAAACTGCTTCATTTCTGTTTTATGTTTATAGATTCATATTCATATTCACCTATTCGTGAAGTAACTTTTAACTATCCCCTCTTTGGAACATCAATGTTTTTTTACATGAACATGTGTCTTCTGTGTGTTAAATATTATTTGTCTGTGTTTGTTTGTGTTTTCTGTGCTAAAAATGTGTGTTTAAACTTCAAATGTTAGGGTTTGAAAGGCCCCTCTTTCCATTGTGCTACTTGACTTTTTCTGTAAGTAACTAAATGGCAGAATCTCAGAACGCACAGAGATGAATGACATTTTAGCCACCATATTGCACATAAAAGAAAAGAAAAAGTTCACTTACCACACATTCGTCCTTTTAATACAGAACCTGGCCTGCAGAACAGAACCGCTCTTCCTTCCTCCAGTGAGTTACTATCTGCAATAATCATCTCTGAGGAAAACTGAAAGGAGTAAAGTGGTGCCTTTCGAAGAGTCCTTTTTAGCCGATTCGTTATAGTTTCTAAAGTTTTAAGAAGGCGCTGCTGGTTGTCTGATTCCAGAGAGTCATTCCTTCTATGTGGTAAAGGTACACTTGCTGAAAAAAGAACAGGGTCAATAAGTCACAATAAATATGACATGTTAAATTTATATTTCTATTTAAGAAAATTAGTGACACACATATACGGCCCCAAAAGAAGTATTTCATGCTAAATATTTTGCAAGACTATTTTTTTAAAGAAGCCTAATGACTGACAGGCACTAGCAAACTTGTACCTGTAAAGACATCCCTTAGCTAATTTTTTATGTCACATTTCCATAGGTTTTTCTTATTTTCCCATCTGCTCATCAGTGTTATGCAGCATACAACTGTATTTATCTAAGCAGATATAAAAATGTACTGATAAAGTGTGAGCATCTACTTAATGTGGAACAAAACCTATCGATTTAACAGTTTCCAGAAAACATTGCAATCCCAACATGCCAGGAATGCTAACTGTCACAGTTGCTTGTGCTCTCAACCAAACTGACAAACCATCAAATGGCTGGAGTGATAACTGATCACATGGAAGTTGCAGGTGAAACACATGCCAATATAGCAGCCTCCTTGGCTGAAAATGATAGAAGTGTTTAGTTCTGCTTTAACTGACAAAAAAAAATCACTCTGCTTCTGAGACACTGGTACAAGTGACTGGCTATGTGACTGGCTGTGATTGGTTACAAGCAACTCAATCTTTGTAATTTGCACCATCACATTTTTCATACTCAACTGAAGAAAAGCCAAGTTTAACAGTTAACTCTTTTGTGGTGAGATCAGTAAGCTTATACTGTATTTATTCAGGCTATGGTATTAATTCTACACCTTTCCATTGTTTTCTTTTTTTCAATTATAAGGAAACTGCAGGAGATGTACTGCAGGTAAATCAATTTGAAAGCATTTTTCTTGAGAACTCAAGCATGCGGTCTGTGTTTATATTAAAGTACAAGATCATATTTCTTGCTGAAAAACTCATGATCTGCTGTGTTTTTTTATTGTTTGTCAAAATCACTCCAACTCTTTGGTAAGTATGTTAGGATAACTCTGAATGTATGACATAGGCTAACCGGAGAGAAATGGTGCATGAATACACTTTACTCTCAATATGCTGAGTAGTGGAAAGTAATACCATGACACCTAAAAGCCTATCTAGAAAAAAGCAGTGATTTGTTTTATATGGATTCCGCAATTTCTCCAGCAAGGCATTGAGCTGAGAAACCAAGGCCACCAAACTCAGTAAAAATGTGAATACTCAGCATATTTTTTGTGACAAATTGGTGAAAACATTGTAAATATTTGAATAAAAGAATAATGTCTGTCCTTTCCATGTAAAATATTGGTTTAATAAAGATAATATTAATAAATAGTATATACTGTATAGTCACAAGGTAATGAAGATGCTGACAATGATAATAATAATGATGTCAATGATAATAATAATAATGATAACAATAATAGGAATAATAAGTATTATTATTATTATTATTATTATTATTATTAATATTATTAATTTACAATTATTATTAATTTCAGTTATATTTAAAAGTGTAATAATCCTTGATACTTGTTATTTCTACCATTTATCTATTCATTTCTCATACAAAATTACCTTAACACACCACTACAAGCCTCTGTATGACAGGCAAAACAAGTAACACATTTAAGGCCTAAGTTCACCTTTATGGAATATCTGTAAGATGACCTTACACTTGGCCCCCTCCCCACCCCTCCACCCCGGTCTCACTGTACCAGTTTTCCTCAATCCCCCGCCGTCAGTCATGCTGCTTCACTGTTCCTAGGATTTAAAATCCCTGCAACTTAATTTCCTATCCGTACCTCCCAGCATGTATCAACAAGAGGCATTCTAATTGGTAAACACTGTCACATGGATGGCGCTGACCAATCAGAATCCATCTAGCCTGTTCTGTCAGCACTGCAAGGAGAGGAGAGTAAGCCAGGAGGTTTTTAGTCCTTGGACTGTGAAGCGGCATCCTGATGCCTGACAGCAGGGGATTGGGAACACTGGCAAAGAGGGCCCCCCCCCAGTGGTGATGGGGTCCAGTGTAAGGTCACCATACAGATTTTCTGAATGTACACTTTAAGTAAAATATGAACCAAAAGCCTCATAAAGAAAACACTACCTTTACCTTCCCTGACTGAGCCAAATTCTTGTTGATTGTATCTCACACACTCCCCCTCCTAGATACTGCAGCTCACAGTGGGATAGATTCACCAAAGGCAGTTCTGCTAATCAAGTAAACAGTGGGCAGGACTGGAGGGTGGATCCCCATTAACGGGGTACAGACAGCAATAAAAAGTGACAAGCGTTCTAATCCATCTCTACTCTATCCAAAACTGAAAAAAAAACGTTTTGCCTTTAGTTATACTTTAAGAAGCCCACAGCCTACATAAGAGTGACCACTGCTCTGAATTCATGAGCAGTGCAGCATTCTTGCCACCCCAGGGGCGGACTGACAACTCATGGGGCCCCCGGGCAATAGGGGATCATGGGGCCCCTGTGTCCTTGTCCAAACTCAAAAAAGCCTATGAAAAAGGTACCAGGGGCATCTCATGGGTCCCCTACTGACCCAGGGTCCTTGGGCAGCACCCGAGTTTCCAAATGGTCAGTCCGCCCCTGTGCCACCCCATCATAGAAAGCTGCATTAGGAGGAATTCAATGACAGATACGTATTTGTGAGGCTTTGCAGGGGGGCTAAGAGAAATCCGTTTAGATACACTTGTAATAAGGTTCTGCAGCACATATTTTTTTAGTTGCGAAGCCATAGTTCTTTTTTCCCCACAAACAGATATCAGTGAATATTCCCCTATAAAAAGGTTCCCCTCTTTAAAAGTGCATTAAAGCATTGTTTCTTACCAAAACAATACCTGGAATTGAATGGCTAAAAACAGAAGAAATATTGGATTGAGTAATGAAAGTAATATTCTTTATAAACTGCCCTAAATGCAATATTATTATAGTTATACAGGATTTATATAGCGCCAACAGTTTGCTCAGTGCTATGTTTAACACTTATGAGAGGGGTTGTAATAAGGATATTGATATAACCTTTCTGCTCCAGGATTTAAACATGTTTATGTAATTAAAATGTTATGTAACTCTGAAAATGTGTTTCTAATGGAACTTTCACTTACCTGTTATGTTAAAAACAAACTTCACTTTCTGATCTGTGGCAGGGATATTCAATTTTTGCCTTTTTACTCTCAGTAGTGATGTAGAGTCAGTTGCAGACTTTTCCCTCAGTTCATCCTCTGTCACATCAAAAAAGTCATCATAGGAATAATCTAATCTATTGGCAGCTCCCCATCCACCTGGTCCTGAAAACAAAAACAATTAAATGTATGAATAATGCAGCAGATCCCTGTTATTCAGCTAATGGCTCGCTCACATAGCCTATTTCCTCTGTGTGCCCTGCAGAAGCATGTTCTGCTGTCACAGGGATGCAAAGGTGTTGCATGCATTCCAGGGGCGGACTGACAACTCATGGGGCCCCTGGGCAATAGGGATCATGGGGCCCCTGTGTCCCTGCCCACACTCAAAAAAAGCCTATAAAAGGTACCAGGGTCATTTCATGGGGCCCCCTACTGACCCCGGGCCCTCGGGCAGTGCCCAAGTTCTCGAAGGGTCAGTCCGTCCCTGGTGCATTCCCACGCTGGCAGAACCATAGATGTCTACTGGACACGTGGCTGCATGCACACAGCCACTGTGTACCAATGTGTATGTGAGTGCACGGCCCTGAACGCACACAGGGTGAGTTTGGGGACACACACCTGCACAGATGTCACACTGAGACACAGCGGATATGTCCTTGCAGCCATGTGTCCCAGTAGACATTTATGGGTCTGCTGGCATGGGGATGCATGGAACACCTGTGCATCCCTGTGCTGGCAAAACACACTCCTGCACAGCACACAGAGGTAAGCAGACATGTAAATGAGCCCTAATTATCACCTAGTACAACATTCTTCATTCTTACAGAATGTGGCTAGATAACAATCTTTTTAATTAAATCACAATCACTTTTATTTAAAAAAAAAGGTATAGAGAGAATGTATTGAGATCTGACATATCAAACAGATTTTTACTCACTAAAACATAGATTTGTGATCTAATAAGTTTATTGTCCATTGACAGGAGCTTTTTTCATTCCCTTCTCTAAAAAGAAGATATACCTTAGTAGCCATACCTACCACGTCACAAGGGGAACTTCAGGAGTTTTCAGCAGGGAAGGAGGGGTTTTCCCAGTTAAGTACACCCTCCTGCCTGCATGCTTGAGCTAAGGACAGGTGGATTCCAGAATGTAAATGCTACATGAATCATCTGCCCTTACACAAGATGGCCATTGCCAGAAATGCTAGAGGGTGTTTTTTAAAGTGAATTTGAAGCAATATAAAGCATGGAGACATGGATGGATGAGTTTGATGGGTGAGTTTGCTTTGAATATTAAAAATTAATTAAACAAGAGTTTTTGATTTGTGGTGCTCAGATGCCATGAAGCCCTGTATTCCACAGCACATATCACCATTCAGGAAAAAGCAGGGGTTCTTAAATAAATAAAAAGGAAAGGCAATCAAGGAGCATTAGTACTGAAAGCAACTGTCATCACTATCGGCTGACTAAAGCTGACCGTACACAGCCTAAATATCAGCTGGTTCTTGAAGGACTCAGCTTACTACATCTCACCCTAAATCCTTTGAATAAAAAAATCAAAGGGGCTGGGAAGAAAACTGTCGGTTGTACAGATCCTGCATCCAACCAGATGCCGCCAATGTTTGGGTCGATTGATAGCTGACAGGGCTGTGAAACCAACAAATACTCTTTGCCAAAGCAGACAATTGGACATTTTGCTATCTACTTTTTTCAGATAGCAAAAAAATTGAGTCTGTCGGAGATATAAGCATTGATTGGCTGTTAATTAGTGCATATTAGCACTAATATGGCTTTGTAGAATGTGATGCTGAATATACAGGAAGGGAACTGACAGAAATGTTAGATTACACTCAGCTTGCCCACAAATGTTACAGTTTAGTCTTGTTTTATATGTGCAGGTTGCCATTTGTTACATATACAGGTTGCTCTATTTTCTAATTACAAATTTACCTTTTTTATATACTGTGCATGGGTTGCCTGTTCTATATATGCAGATTGCTTTGATTTATAAGTGCAGATTGCCCTGTCTTCTATCTGCACATTGGCTTGTTTTATATGTGTATATTGCTCTGCTTTATATGTGCAGGTTGCCCTGTTGTATATCTACAGATTTCCCTGGTTTATATCTGAAGAAGGCTCTATTTTATATCTGCATGTTGCCTTGTTTTATATATGCAGTTTGTTCTGTTTTATATCTACAGTTTGTTATGTCTTATTTCTGCAGGTTACACTAGGCTGTATACATAGATTGTATTTTTTTTTTATATGCAGGCTGCTCTGTATGTGATTAGCACACAGAAACCTTCACTGGCACCAGTCATTGAACGACTGCAGACTTGGAGAACCACCTGATGTAAAGAGGAGCTCCAGGCTCCCCCAAAAAACTTGAAAGTCAGCAGCTACAAATACTGTAGCTGCTGCCTTTTTAACATAAGGACACTTACCTGTCCAGGAGTCCAGTGCTGTCGCCATCACTGGTGTATGGGTTCCCGGCACCGGCATTGCAAGTAAGTGAAACCAGAACTGGAGCCTTGCAGCTTCACAGCCTTTACAACCATTTTAACTGCAGGTCAAATTCACCTGTTAATAAATTCTGAATATTTACAGAAGTGTTTCAAAATGATGTCAAACTGATTTTTTTTACACAAGCCCAAAGCCCATAGACACAGACCCTAATGCTTATTACTGTTACTGCAGATGTTCAGCAACCTCATTCTTTCAGCCAAAGGCAGGGAAAAAAAACAGCAGTAGGTCATATGTCCCAATGCATAGGCCATAGTTTGGGGATGCATGCCCTAAATTGTACCAAAAAGTGAAAATTGTATAATTAATTCTGTCAAAAGTTACTGTTCTGTATATCATCACTGTGTTGAGTAGGGAACCATCTATTAGGTGTTCACTGCAACTTATTCCTATTCAACAAGAACAGGAAATGTTTCTATAAAATAAAGATTTCCCTTCTCCCACTGAAGTTCCAGTTTAAATTCCTAAAGAACACCAGTAAAGGCCTCCATTCTCCCTTTGATACACATATGCCTGTAAGTTCTTTCACTGTGTTTATTAGGGTCAAATACGTAGCTATATTGCATCTAAATGTATTCAATGTGATTTGCAGGTAGCTGTTAGCAAAAAATGTTTTCATTGTATACATTGGTGAGAGACATGTGTACAATCGTATTGTATTTTCAGTTTATGTGATTGTATTGCAGTTTTACAGAACTATTCACAGAAGTAAATTCAGTTTTGGAATGAAATACAGCACTGCTTCTCTCAGTTTTGTTAGCTAGCTGTCGGCTTACACTAACAGTAGGACAGCATACTAAAAAGGCATCTGTATACAGGCGAAGACAGAGGAGCCTCGCAAGTAAAAAGCTATCTGTATACAGGCAAAAATACAGGAGCTTCACAGTAAAAAGACAGTAAAAGGCATACATATACATGCGAAGACAAGGAAGCTTTACAGTAAAAAAAAAAAAGCATACGTATATAGGCAAAGAATTTGAAAGTGAAATAATCCACATGAAAACTGAATTTGGGACTATGATCATGACCAAGCAGAACCTGCCCCACCACTAAAACCAGGTGAAGAGAGTTGCTACCTACCAATCTTTAGCCTCTATCACCCTAAAAAACCAGGGCAGATAGAAGTGGTTTTTGATTCTGGAGCTCAGTGTGATGGCATCTCAATGAATTACATACTTCTTAGTGGCCTGATTTGAATAATACACTGCTAGGCGTTCTTATGCGTTTATGCAAAGAGCAAGTTGCAGTTACTACTGATGTGCAGCAAATGGTTTACTGTTTCGTGGTTAGAGAAGATCACCGCAACTACGTGAAGTTCTTTTGGTTTCAAAATAATGACCTCAACAAAGAAATTATAGAGTTCATGATGAAAGTACATGTCTTTGGAAATAGTCTGTCACATTTCATAGCCATTTTAGACAAATAGCCAAACAGGGAGCGAGTGAGTGTGGAGAAGATGTAAAACAGTTCATCATAAGAAATTTCTACATAGATGATGTTCTTACATCTGTGCCTACTGAAGTTGAACTGGTGAGTCTTCTGCAGAGACCTAGGAAGATGCGTGCAGGATCTAATCTTAAGCTACAAGGCCAATAGAAGTTCAGTTATGGAAGCATTTCCTGCAGATGACAGAGCTAAAGAGTTAAAGACCTCGTTCTAGGTATTGATCCTCTGCTACTTCAACAGAGTTTAGGAATAAGTTGGAATCTCCAGACCGACAGTTTTACCTTTCAAGTGTCCAGAGAGGTGAAGCCACACACAAGGAGGAGTAACCTAGCCACAGTAGCAAAGCCTTAGTTAGAGAGCTTTCAATAGACCAATGTGACTGGGACTCCCCACTCTCACCAGAAAGAGAAACTCATTGGAGAACATGGACAGAAGACCTGATTCATCTTGAAGATCTCAGTATTCCCAGACCCTATGTGCCAGTGTCACTAACATTTGCTACAGTGCAAAGAGAAGTATGTTTCTTTTCTGATGCTTCTAGTGTGATGATAGCAGCTGTAGCATATCTCAAGGTCACAGACAGTAATGGTCAATGGCATGTAGGCTTTATTATGGGCAAGTCTAAACTAGCGTAAAGACTAGCCCACGCAGTGCCACATTTATAGTTATGTGCAGCCATTTTGTCAGTTGAGCTAGCAGAACTGATTCTTGCAGAAATGGACTTTGAGTCCAATGCAGGTAAATACTACACCGACAGAAAAATTGTATTCACAACACTTGCATTAGATTTTATGTGTATATCTCATACAGGATAATCCACATTAGAAAATCCACTAATAAAGATCAGTGGCATTACATTTCCACTAGTTAGAACCCAGCAGATCACGGTACCGGACTAATTTAAGCAGCATACCTGAAACATAACAACTGGTTCTCAGGCCCAGATTTCTTGCGTCATGCAGATATGAGTGAGCCACCGAAAGCCAATGGTATTTGACTTTATTGAACCAAATTCTGACATGAAGCGACTGCCTTGGCAACTAAAGGTAGGTAGCTGTTTGCAAGAAATGTATTCATTGTAGGCATTTGTGAGAGACATGTGTACAAATATATTGTAATTTCAGTTTATGTGTTTGGATTTCAGCTTTACAGAACTACACACAGAAGTAAACTCAGTTTTGGAATGAAATACAATGTTGTCAGTTCTTTTAGCTAGCTGACAGCTAACCATTAGTAGGACAGCTTAGTTACCTATAGCAAATCCATTCTCATAGTTATAGTTGTATTCAAGACACAGTCTTTGATACTGATCCTCAAGTCGACAATCAACATCATCAACATCACTGCAAAAGGAAGGGACCTGTAAATAAGGACATGGTTTGTATACTTTTAGAGTCAGAAAAGCAAATACACATTGTTTACATAAAATAATTTACATATCTTGTATGCTAGGGAGTTGTAAATTAACCGCTTCCTGACTGCCCTATTGCAGAAATACTGCTGGGTGACACGGGTGTGCAAAATCATGGATATATATTTCCGGGTAGGGGGCGTGCGAAGCTGTCAATCACCGGGTCCTGGCCGGTGATTACTCGCCGGCGCCCAGTGATTGCCGAGAATCTCCGACGGGGAGGAGAACTGTTTGTACACAAAACAGTTTTCCTCCCTGTGTGCTCATGTACACTGCTTTGGATGGTTGTGCACAGCACAACCATCCAAAGTAGTGTGCTTACAGTGAAGCACAGAGACACAGCCCCATAATAAAACAGCACATAGCACACAGTTAACCCTTCGCCCCTCCTGTTAACCCCTTTCTGCCCAGTGCCATTAGTACAGTGTCAGTGCTTTTTTTTAGCACTGATCACTGTATTGGTGTCACTGGGGACCACAATCCAACTATAAGTCGTTGATTGCTGCCATTACTAGTAAAAATAAAAAAAAAATCCCAGTATATATACCACCATTTGTAAACGCTAAAACGTTCACATAAACCAATTAATTTACACATATTGGGATTTTTTTTAGCAAAGACATGTAGCTGAATACATTTTGGCCTAAATTTATGATGAAATTAGATTTTTTAAATTTTTTTACTGGACATGTTTAATAGCAAAAAGTAAAAAATATTGTTTTTTTTCTCAAAATTGTTGATTTTTTTTTTTATTTTTAAAATATTTTTATTAGGGTTTTCAAAGAAAGGGAGAACAAGGAAATAAAACATTGTTCATTCATATCATAATACAATACAATAAACATTGTACATTTGAGCAGTGTAGTTGTTATTTCACTTTTGAGGCACTGAGGAATTTGGTCTTAATTAGCTATATCATCAGAGGTATTTATATATGAATGAAAAACTTTGGTGTGGGGTTGGGATGTTAGGGGGGTTATTGGTAGGGGGGGGTGGAGGAAAGGGGGGGGAAGAGGTGCAACTAGGCGGGGAAGGATGTACCAGTCAGGGATTAGGTGATGTTTTTATATGTTGAGTGTTATCAGGGTTGTACAGAGCATTTTGGGTGATTTAACCATCGGGTCCATTTGTGGTTGAATTTAAGGAGGGAGGAAGTGTTGATTGCCCATTTTTTCTCCATTTCGCATTGGAAGTTGAGGTCTGCAATCAGTGAGGTGATTGAGGGGGTGTTTTTTGAGTTCCATAGTCTAGTGATGTTTATTTTTGCCGCAAATAGAATGTGGGTGATAATTGTGCGGGAGTGAGAGGGAAATTTTTCAATCTCGATATGTAGAAGTGCTAATGAGGGATTCAGGGTAGTTACACTTTTAGTTATGTCAGATATTAGTTGGAAGGTAGTATTCCAGAAGGACCTATTTGATTTACAAGACCACGGATATGTATCGTTGAGCCCGTTTCCCTGCATTGTCTCCAGCATGCAGGGGAGTGGTTTGGGTAATAGAGAGAGAGTTTGACCGGAGTCAAATACCATTGGTGGAGGATTTTTAGGTATGACTCCCAGTGGGAGCTGCATCGGGTAGCTTTATATGTATTTGTGAAAGCATTTTCCCAGCATTGTGAAGTTATTGGTTCTGATAGGATTTTTTCCCAGTTGGTAAGAGAGGTAGTTTGTAGCGTGAATTGTAGGTTATTGAGGTACGTATAAAAGGTAGAGATGTCTTTACCTGGGTATTTAGATTTGGTGAGAAAAAGGTATGCTGTAGATGGTAATTTGGTAGTGTGAGGTATTATTGTTGTTTGTAGGCAGTGAGTAATTCTTAGGTATGTGAAATTTTCAGATATAGGTAGATTATATTTTGTTTGAAGAGCATGAAAGGGGCGTATAGATTGGTTGGTGTAGAGGTCTGAAATATTAATTATACCATGTTTTGTCCAATACGATAGGTCTAACGAGGGTATAAACAGATGTAGTAAGTTAGTTGGAGTGGGGATTTGTTTGATGTCTTTGAAATTGGTGGACAGTAGATCACGCCAGGCTTGTAGAGAGGCTTGTATACAGGGGTGTTTTATTTTGTGTTCTATGTGGTTGGTTGGTGGAATTAGGATTAGGTTTTGGGGTTTCAAGGGGTAAAGAGAGAGGGTTTCCATTATGGACCAAGTTTTTTCCTTTGATGGGTTCCACCAAAAGTACATTTGATCCAGGAGTGTCGCGGTGTAATAAGATTTGAGGTGTGGGAGACCTGCCCCTCCTTTCGTTGTAGGGTGTATTAATAGGTTTGTGGTGCATCTGGGTTTTTGGGAATTCCAAAGGAATTTTGTGAAGATTGTTTGTAGGCTAGAAAAAAATGATTTAGGAATTCTGATTGGGAGTGTACGGAATATGTATAGGATTTTGGGTAGAATGAGCATTTTTAAGGTTGCCACTCGACCCAATTTGGAGAGTTCTGAAGTACGGAGTGTGGTTAGTTCTCGAGGAATATTTTCAAGTAGAGTTTTGTGGTTTGCGGAGTATAGTTGACCCGTTGTTGGTGTGAGTTTGATACCTAAATAAGGGATGTGGTTTGTTTCCCATGAGAAGGGGAATTTGGTCGCTAGTAGGGTTTGAATATGCGGTGGAGTGTGGAGGTTTAGTGTGGAGGATTTGGCTTCGTTGATTTTATAGAATGATACTATCGAGTAGTCATAGAGGTGTGAGCGAATTGTTTTAAGAGACGTTTTTGGGTTGGGTACCATCAGTATGATATCATCTGCAAATAGGCTAATTTTGTGTTCTATGTTGAGATGTGTGATACCTGAGAAGGATCGGTCTTCTCTGAGTTTGGATGCTAGGGGTTCAATAAGGAGAGTAAATATTATTGGGGAAAGTGGACAACCTTGTCTGGTGCCGTTAGAGATATCGAAGGGGTCAGACAATGTGCCATCTGTCAAAACTCTGGCGGATGGTTGTGAGTATAGTGATAAGATAGCGTTAAGCATCCAGCCTGTGATCCCAAATTTTTGGAGAGTGAGTTGCATAAATTGCCAATGTATCCGGTCGAATGCTTTTTCTGCATCTAGAGATAAGAGTAAGGAGGGGTATTTGGTGTTTTCTAAGTTGTGTAAGAGGGAAATAAGTCTTCTGGTCGCATCGGGTGCTTGGCGACCTGGGATGAAGCCTACTTGGTCTGGGTGGATAAGAGTGGGGAGGTATGGGAGAAGTCTCCGAGATATAATTCTCGCGTACAATTTTATGTCAGTATTGAGTAGTGAAATTGGTCTGTAATTTTGGACAAGTTGCGGGTCTTTGTCAGGTTTTGGAATGGTCGTTATAATGGATTGCAGCATGTCCTTGGGAAATGAACTTGTGGTGGCGGCATGGTTAAAAAGTTTGGAAAGATATGGGGATAGGTCTGTGGAAAGATGTTTGTAGTATTCGTTAGGGTATCCGTCATTTCCTGGAGATTTGTTGAGTGGGAGTGTTTTGATGTTTGATTCTATTTCTTTGGAGGAAATAGGGATAGAGATGGCGTCAAGTTGGTCCGGGGATAGTTTGGGGAGGTTGGTCTTGTGGAGAAATTGTTGGATGGATGTGATTGTCGGTTGAATGGTGTTTGCGTCATTTTTGAGGTTGTATAGGTTTTGATAATATTCTGCAAAGGTATTAGCTATTTCTTGTGGGTTAGTGTGAAGGAAATTTGTAGAGGGATTTTTGATTGAAGCTATTTTGGATTTTAAACGTTTTTGTTTTATTGTTTTGGATAATAGTGAACTGGCTTTATTACCTAATGAGTAGAATTTGGCTTTCATTTTTTGGAGATTTAGATCGTATTTGTATAGTAGGAGGGATCTTAGTTTGTTTCTATCTGCAGTGAGGGATGTGGAAGTTGTTTGATCTGAGGAATTTTTGTTTTTTTCTTCTTTTGATTTAATCGATATGAGGAGTTTGTCTATTTGTTGGGTTCTAATTTTGGTAATACGGGAATTTAATTGAATCAAAATACCTCTCATGTATGCTTTATAGGTTGACCAAAGGATGGATATGGAAATATCAGGTGTATCGTTAAGTTCAAAAAATGACTTATGAGCATCTAATATTTGTTGTTTGTAGTCACGATTTTTCAACAAAGTTGTATTCAGACGCCATATTCGGGGAATCTTGGAATGTTGTATGTCATCAAGATAGATGGTAATTGGAGCATGGTCTGACCATGTAATAGTTCCGATCTTGGAGGAAGTGACGTGTTGTAGGGTCCACTTGTCAGTGATGAAGAAGTCGATTCTGGAGTATGAAAGGTGGGACGGAGAGTAATAGGTATAGTCCTTTTCTGTACTGTGTTGACATCTCCAGATATCAAAAAGGTCATTGGAGTGAAGAAATTGGTTAAAGGACTGTTTTGAAGCTCTCTTTTTTGAAGAGGAATCCAGAAGAGGATTGCCGATGATGTTAAAATCTCCGCCGATAAGTATTCTGCCTTTTCTTTGCTGAGCGATGATGGGATTAAGTTTGTTAAAGAATTGGAGTTGGTTGGAGTTGGGACCATAGACATTCACCAATGTATATGGAGTATCGCTGATTTTGCAGACTAATATGTGGTAGCGTCCCTGAGGATCTGATATTTCAGAGATGAGCTGGAATTGTAGGGAGTCTTTTATGGCTGTAATAACGCCATTTTTCTTTTTGGGGTTTGTTGCCATGTACATTTTGGAGAAGTGGGGAATGTTGAGTTTAGGAATTCTGGATGATGCAAAGTGAGTCTCTTGTAGGAATAGAATGTCAGGATGTATGGAGCGAATTTCTCTAGAGAGCAAAGATCTTTTGAAGGGGGCGTTGAGGCCCCGGACATTTAGCGAAGTTATAGTAATCATATTACTGGTAGTAGATGGGTAGAATCTTGTTGCGATGGCGATTCAGGAATTGCTAAGATGTACGTTGTCTCGTTTGACAGAGGTGGTGGACCGGTAAGTCTATAATTCACTAGGTATAGGTTGGACTTGATTGTAGTGAGAGTGTTCATTAGTGTAAATGGGTTCCTTGATAAGGGTGGTGTTGGCGACTGTTGACTGGTAGATTGGGGAAAAAACAGGGGTAAAAAAGACCTGTAAAAAAAACAGGTAACATGTGTAGCAAAAATAGCAAAAATAGCTACTGTAGACTGAGGAGGCACGGATAGGCATGACTCACATGGGAGCTCATGCCTGAAACAAACTTGAAGTCTAGATATATTCGATCTAGGGCCGATCGCCAGGTACTGCTTTGGTGAGGCCCAGGGTATTGGGCTAGAAGAGAGAACAATTGTGTGTGGGTTTATGGTCATTCTGCTTCCATCCGTTGTGGCCTGTTGGGTGTTGATCGTTGGGAGTCCACTGGAATGATGTTCCACGTTTTCAGTAATTCGATGCCTGTTTCTAGAGATTTAATTGTGTAAAATTTGCCTTGGTGTTTGACATTTAGCTTTGTGGGAAAGCCCCATTGATATCCAATCCCATGGTTCCGTAAAGCTTTAGTTATGGTGATAAGCTTTTTACGGTTGGCGAGTGTGGCTTTGGATAGGTCTGCGAACAGTTTAATGTTTGCTTGGTCTGAGGAAGTTGAGGTGAAATTCCTTGCTGCGAGCATAATTTTTTCTTTTACATGATAGAAGTGTATACGCGCCAGTGTATCTCTGGGTACCGACGCTGGTAGAAATGACGGTTTGGGGATTCGATGTGCTCGATCTATTGCTAGTTCCACGTCTGTGAGGGCAGGGATTACATTTTTCATATACCGTTGAATATATGGGACAATGGCTTCTGAGGTGACGGATTCCGGTATACCACGGAATTTTATGTTGTTTCGCCTGGAGCGATCTTCTAAATCTGCCAATTTGAGGTTAATTTGTTCGATGTCATCTGTATGGTCTGTGTGGGCATCTATGAGGTCATTGTGCGTGGTACACATTTCTCCTAATTTGTTCTCAATATGGCGGATACGCGTCTCATGTAATTGAACCGTATTTGAGATTTGCGATGGTGATGTCATCATGTCGTTATGTAGCGTTTGGCGCAGAGATAGGAGCAGTAATCTCTGTGATAGGCTGGTCAGAGGCAGGGTAGGATTCAATTAAAGATGGAGTGTTTCCTGTCAGAATTGTGGCTGATAGGGATGACTGTCTGTCAGGGGGTGATCCTGTGTCCAGTCTGGGCCTGGATTTAGCAGGGCTAGTGGATGAGGGGGACAGGGGGGGAGACAACTCACCCGGGTCCCCTGGGTATAAGGATCTTCTCAGCCTGACATCTGGGTGGTATGCTGTCTGCGATCCTGTGTTCTCTCCCTGCTGTGCTGTGAGACAGTTTGCTGTGCAGCCAGCGCCATCTTGGGAGCCTGAGGAGATTGCAGGGAGAAAACTTGTCATTTTCCCTGGATTCCCTGGTGTCTTGCGGCGGCGAGTCATCGCCCGTTTGGATGGCGAGGGGAAGGTAAGCGATTGCCGCTTAATTAGATACCCTGGGGTCTGAATGTGCCACTGTCAGACTGGCGGGAGGACGGAGCTCTCCTCACTGAGCGTCCATCTCCGGAGCCGGCCGCGCATGCGCCCCCGATTTTTTTTTTTATAGCGCATAAAATAAAAAATGCACAGGTGATCAAATACCACCAAAAGAAAGCTCAATTTGTGGGGAAAAAAGGATGTAAATTTCATTTGGGTGCAGCATTGCATGACTGTGCAATTGTCAGTTAAAAAAATGCAGCGCCGTAATGCAAAAAAATGGCCTGGTCAGGAAGAGGGTAAATCCTCTGCTGGGCAAGTGGTTAAAGAGGAGAGACATACAAACAGATTTATTAAAAATAAACATAAATAAGAGTTTTAATATAGTTTAAGTATGTGAATTGCAATGCTATAGTCAACTTATGTATAGGGTACACATTTTTGGCTTATTATGCTAATTATCTTATTGGGTGTAGGAAAAAAAAAACAGTAGCCACAAAATATCAATATAGATATTTGTCGTAGACTGCCAAAACAGAATAAAACCATATACCGCAATGGTAACAGATTTCTAAAAGTTTCCCTAACTGATCTTATCTTACTCCCCCTCCCCCTCCAGGGCTGCATACTAACCTACTTTCTGGTACTTTCTGGTACCCTGTGATGCATCATCCTGCCATAATGTTTACCTGTGCTCTGTCCTCTGCTTCCCGCTGCCTGTATGTCGGCTAGACAGGGTACCAGAACTAGGTAAATATGCAGCTGATAAGGGGGAGGGTTGGTTAAGATCAGCACAGTGGGGAGGCAAAACAGGTTAGGAAACTACATCATTATTATTTTGTACTTTAGTAACAACTAGGTATAAATGTAAAACCAAAATACTGTAGGGTAACTTTTTTTACTTTAATTTTCTCATTTCCTTGTGCTATATTGCAATTACAGCTGCTATTTATACTTTATAGTTAGATTGAATTAAATGCACAAGTCTTTCAAACATCAACGTGCTTTTTGTTAAATTCTTTATTCTAATTGTAGGTTTGTATAAAGACATTGTGGTTTTACAGACCCATGAAGAGTAATCAAAAATCAGAAGCAGCTTGACCTGCTATTGCTCCTTATTAGTGAAACCGAACATTTTCTCTCACTAGAAATTTCTTGCGCTGTTGATTTGTTTCTTGACAAATGGCTAAAACTAAATTGTGGCTGAATTGTGATCACTATGTTATTATCTAAATTCATCCTTTTATAGCTGAAGTGATCACTGGGTTTCTTCATTTGCGGTTAGCCCATAGGAATATCCAGAAGATTCAAAGCTCTGGAGAAAAAATGTAAACTTAGGTCCCTTTGTCTTTGTGTGAAGGCAATTTCACCCCTGGAAGTGCATGTTTTTCTTATACAACTGGGGAAAAATCCTCTTTATATAATCCTCTTAAGCCTGTTTAAGGCAAATAAGACAATAAATAGAAAAGATGAGGGAAAGAGAAAACACATTCTGTGCAAGTTATAATGTGAACTGCTTTGTAGGATTTCACCCTGAGCAATCATGGTTGAGGGCTTGGACATTGCAGGCTCAGTAGCAGCAACGTCTGTAAGTACACCCTATAATAGCCATACATTACAAGTTTTGTCATGAAAATGAACTAAGTCTTACTAGTGACAACTGCCTAATGTTGAAAATAACAAAGCCACAATAGAATTGTATGAGTTGAGGTTTACATTTGCTGCCCTGACATTCATTGACAAAATGTCCAGGTGTCAGATACCTCTTTGCATATATCAAACATTTGACAGTGTATCATAGAATTACTACTGGCCACAGATGGATAGATTCAGTAAGTAATTGTCTGCCAATCCTTGGTGAAAAAATACTAATTGCCATATAGCTTCAAATTTTCTGCTTCCAGCTTCCATCTTTTATGGAAAGGAAAAACTCTGCAAGTAACATTTAAATTCTTGATTCTATTGTGTTTTACCTGCATTTTTAACTTGACAAGGGGGTGTCTTTAAAGTATATATTAAGCCAGATTTTTTTTAAGTTTTGGAAAAGGGTTGGAAGCCCCATTGGGGTTTTACTGTTATGAAGTCTCCATTAGAAAGTTTTCCCTTCACTTTCTATCCTGACAACAGTTTACCAGGCAAGGGACAATCTCTAACAGCAATACAGACAGAAATAAAACACAGTTCTTTAGTAAAATAGTAAAAGCTAGAATACCTGTCAGATTTGTATTTCTGATTGTGTCCCTGTTGCATAGTTTTCCTCATTTCCTATTGTTAAAACATTATCAGGAGAGGAATTAATGAGGAATTAGCCCCAGATAACAATAAAAACCTGATGGGGGTTTTTTGTTCTATCCTAGTTCTATTAAAAAGTAAAAAATAAACTTTTTTTCAATATATACACTTTAACAATAGTATTCAATATTTGTAGAATTTATAAAAATAATAGTGCTCATTATATTTAAAGCAAAGACAAATAGGAACCTTTAGCGGCACACAGGTCAGTTACATTTTGGTTTTTACTCATGGTCTGGACATACAACTCCATGAATTAGAATCAGTATTATTTTGTTATTATTATACAAGATTTATACAATGCCAACAGTTTGTGCAGTGCTTTACAAAATGAAGGGAGACAGTACAGTTACAATGCAATTCAACAGAAGATGAATCAAAGGGTTCTGCTCATTAGAGCTTACAATCTAAAAGGATCATAAACAATTGCATGCTGTATGTTATAATAGTACAGTGTTACCAAAGAGTGCTAATGGCACCTTTCTGACCTTGCCAATAACAAACAAAATGTTGTAACTAATGTATTACCAACATACCATTTTACCTAGTGATGTCTGAAAGGCATCTGCAAAGTTCTTTAGTAGGCTGGAATCATCACATCGTGTGGCCTTATATAGCATTTCAAAGGATTTAAATCCATGATTAGCAAACCGCTTCACTGAAATTATAAATGTAATAACATGAGCCAATGAAAGTAAAGGATTAGATGACATTTATTAAAGAGAGAACAAAAGTAAGGGTTATTCATATTTCAAGGCAAGTAGAGGATGTCTTCTCAGGTGGTTCTTATTTGTACACAAAAATTTTGCAACTTGACCTCTTGGCTCACTGGCCTGCCTATTCCTGTGTACACTGGAAAACACATTGGGGGGGATTTACTAAAACTGGAATGTGTGAAATCTGGTGCAGCTCTGTATAGAAATCAATCAGCTTCCATGTTTTACTGGCAAAGCTTAATCAAACAAGCTGAAGTTAGAAGCTGATTGGCTACCATGCACAGCTGTACCAGATTATGAGAGCTGCAGTATTAGTAAATATTCCCCAGTGTGACAGTGCAGTATCCACATCTGCCCCTAAATTCGAATTTATGATAACCAGGCAGATTCATGCCACCAGTTTTCCAGCACTGGATATAAAAATAAAGGGTATAATGTGACCTTTCTAGGTCAAGACCAGTCAATGTAAAGACCAGCACTCTGATTAGGCAAATTGCATGTAATATGTATTTAGAATAGTTTTCCGCAAAAAAATAACTTTTTTTAATTTCAGTATGCCCTGTCAAAAGTCTTCGATCAGACTGCATGTACCACCTCACCATTGTGCTGACCACGGAATTAGTTTCTTAAGGGGACATATGCTCAAGTATCCCGCTGTGCACCAAATTAGTGCACAAATACATGTGAGTGCAATTTTACTTGTTTTTAATAAAGGCATTTTAACAGAAAGCACTATGATTGCAATACTTTTCTTTTGAGCTGAAAAACTGGGAGAAGTCTAAAAAGGTGGATACTGGAGATGTTACCCATTGGAAACTGGAGACATTACCCATCTTAGTTGTGCACAGGTGTTACCACTTAGTAGAATCATCAAGATATGACCTGTTGGGGGACACCAGAGACTAGGCTTGGTAAACACCTCAGTCATATCAGTCATATGGTAATCTTGTAACCTCTGTACATTACAATATATTATAATAGTTTCAATACACATTAATAAAAGCAATGTACTTGCATACACTTCTTTATTGCTGTTGAACTAATTATCCCATCATGTTAGGACTTGGTTCGCCCTCATTGGATAGGCACATATAGCAAACATTTACAGTTGTACGTTCCACTTACTTAGGTGAAAATATCTTTCCTTAAAATCCTACCTAGCATTGTTATAAATTTGTCCAACAAACCTCTTTATACTGCAATTACTTTTCTTAAACAGGTCAGTTGCTAAAAAAATGTAAGATTCTTCAAGAAAACTCACATTTTCTGTTCCTGAGAGACAGTCATTTGCATGCAAAATATTTGTACTTGTAACTGTGGGTGACATTTTTGCTCATTTTCTCTAATGCAGGGATGTTCAACTAATTAAATAATTAGCCTGCATCATCCATTTAAAGAGTAAATGCATGTTTGAGATGACAACAAATGTCATGTTTCACCTTGCACCTGGTTAAAAATCACCATTTCTATAAATTTTCTATCAATTATATACAAAGTTAAATTGCTGAGGGTAGGGATGGAGAGATTGACAGGAAATGTGTTCTTGAATTCTATGAAAGGAGTCATTCCTAGCAATCCTTTTGACATTACACTCCAATTTCATCACTGACAGCTAATCAATGAGCTACCCAAGCAGCATGGACATCTAAAGGGATGCTGAGGATGCAGAGAACCTTGTATCTGCAGATGAATTCACATTATATTATGAACAAAAGGGCATTTCAACTGGCATGACATTGATGCAACAAGCACATTTATAATATGAGAGCAAGAGAAAGGAAAAAGTGAGAGTCTATATGTGTCGGAAAACTTGATTTTCCTGACAATATTAATCAGCTAAAGTATTTTAAAATTGCCTTTATGCTTTAAAGTATTTTGTTCCCCTTTCTTTTTTAAACTAATTAAGATTATACATTATTACAGGTACATCAAGTGAAATAATTGTTCAACACTTACCAGAACAATCTGGCCAGTCTGCTGAATGAGGTGGCATCCACAGACCATCTTTAAAAGTACAGTAGAAATTTTGGATTGAACCTTCTGCAACTGCAAATCCCTCCTTACACTGTATTGTGCAATTAACACCATCTGTATCCTTGGAACAGACAAATTCTCCATTTTGAGGAGAAGCTGGAATTTCACAAGGCGAACCTGTAAATTGACATCCAAACAAATATATTTATTGAAAGAAAACAATAATATTAGTGGCCATGAACAGTTACAGAAAGGGCTTGGGCAGCTGGGTACATGCAGCAAGCTTTCACATACATTTAATATGCATTTCAGGTGCATCTGGGATCTTCTGAGATTCTTTTACCCATGCACACAAGACCTAAGATATCCATGAAAGAAAACCCATTGTTTACATTTTTGTTGGATTTAACCACTTGCCCTCCAGAGGATTTACCCCCCTTCATGGCCAGGCCTTTTTTTTGCTATTCAACGCTGCACTATTTTAACTGGTAATTTCAACGCGATCATGCAATGCTGTACCCAAACTAAATTTATGTCCTTTTTTCACAGAATAGAGCTTTCTTTCGGTGGTATTTGATCACCTGTGTGCTTTTTATTTTTTTGCACTATAAACAAAAATTTAGAAAAAAAAACAATATTTTTTACTTTGGTCTGTAAAAAATATATAGTAAACTCAAAGTTAGTTATAAATTTAGGCCAAAATGTATTCTGCTACATGTTTTTGGTAAAAAAAGATTCACACTATGTGTATATTGATTGCTTTGTGTGAAAGTTATAGTGTCTGCAAACTATGGTATAGAACTGCAATTTACGCCTCTTTTGCTATACAGCGCTGCGTTAGTTTAACTGACAATTGTGCGATCATGCAATACTGTACATAAATGAAACCCAATATTTTCTAATTTCCGTCATAAAAAATATCCAAAAAACTAAAATTTCGTCATACATTTAGGCCAAATGTATTTTGCTATATGTCTTTGGTAAAAAAAAAATCACTATAGGTGTATATTAATTGGTTTGTGTGAAAGTTATAGTGTCTACAAATGGTGGTATAGATATTGGAATTTATGCCATTTTTTGCTATATGACACTGCGCTAGTTTAACTGACAATTGCGCGGTCATGCAATACTGTACATAAATTACATTTATGTTCTTTTTTTCACACAAATAGTGCTTTCTTTTGGTGGTATTTGATCACCTCTGTTTGTTTGTTTTTTTGCGCTATAATCCAAAAAAGTTTTGAAAAAAAACAATATTTTCTCATTTCTGTCATAAAAAATATCCAAACAACTAAACTTTCGTCATACATTTAGACCAAAATGTATTTTGCTATATGTCTTTGGTAAAAAAATCCCAATAACTGCATATTAATTGGTTTGTGTGAAAGTTATAGCATTTACAAACTATGGTATAGATACTGGAATTTACACAGCTTTTACTTTCTGACTGCCTATCAAATTTCTTGAAATGCTAAAATACCAGGGCAGTACAAACACCCCAAATGACCCCTTTTCGGAAAGTAGACACCCTAAACTATTTGCTGAGAGGCATGTCAAGTCCATGGAAGATTTATTTTTTCCACACGTTTTTGGAAAATTAAATTTTTTTTTCTACACAAAGTTGTCATTTAATTAATATAGTGCTCACACAGCCATGTGTATATGTGGAATTACACCCCAAAATGCATTCTGTTACTTCTACCGAGTATGGGGATACCACGTGTGTGAGACTTGTTGGGAACCTAGCCACATACAGGAGCCTGAACTCCAATGACCACTTTGAAAGTCTGAAGGTGCGTGACTTCCTCATTTCACTTCCTCGCTACCTACACAGTTTCGGAGGCCCTGAAATGCCAGGATAGCACCAACCCCCTCCCCCCCATGACCCCTTTTTGGAAAGTAGACACCCCAAGAAATTTAATAAGAGGCATGGTGAGTATTTTTAAGATCTAATTTTTTCTCACAAGGCTTTGAAACATTAAAAAAAAACCAAAAATATGTTTTTTTTCTTTCTTCATTTTCTAAACACTTGTGGCAACAAACGAGATCTGCAAAATAGTCACCATGCTTCTTATCAAATTCCTTGGGGTGTCTACTTTCCAAAAAGGGGTCATTTGGAGGGGGTCATACTTTTCTGGCATTGCAGGGCATTCAAAACTGTGATAGGTAGTCAGGAAGTGTAATGAGGAAATAAAGCCATTTAAAAGCCTGAAGGTCCTTATTGGATTTTGGGGTCCTATACGCAGCTAGACTGCCAAAAAGTCTCCCACATGTGATGTCCCCATACTCGGGAGAAGTACCAGAATGTATTTTGGGGAGTAATTCCACATATACCCATGACATGTGTGAGCAATAAATCATTTAAGTGACAATTTTGTGTAAAAAATATATATTTTTTTGTAATTATCCAAAAACCTGTGGTAAAAAAAAAATCTTCTATTGACTCAATATGCCTCTCAGCATTTGGGGTGTCTACTTTCCAAAAAAGAGGTAATTGGGGGGGGGGGGGCATTTTATACCCGACATTAGAAGTTTATGCTACACATCACTCACTTTTCTAACCACCTGAAGACCAAGCCTTTTCTGAAAAAAATCTGTATTTTTTGCTAGGAAATTACTTTGAATCCCCAAACATTATATATTTTTTAAAGCAGATACCCTATTGAACAAAATGGTGGTTACTGCAATTCTTTATGTCACATAGTATTCGCACAGCAATTTTTAAAATGCTAATTTATTTTAAAAAATTCACATTTTTTACTTTTAATGCACAAAAACACAATATATTGGCCAATTATTTGGTAAAATATAAAATATGATGGTATACCAGGTAAATAGATCCCAAACTGCGCATGCCCCGTGCATTGCCGACAAACTGCATACATATTTAATATCCATAGGTGATGCTTTACAGGCTACCATTTTAGATTTACACAGGAGATCTAGTGCTAGAATTACTGCCCTCAATCTGACGTTCATGGCGATACCTCACATGCATGGTGCAACTGCTGTTTACATACTGGTACGGAGTCAAAGTTTTGCAGGTGAGGGTGCTTTTTTGATTTTTTAAATTATTTTTACACTGTCCCTTTCATTTTTTTTTAGATCGCTTTTATTGCTATCACAGGGAATGTAAATATGTGAATGCAATAGGCATTGACAGTCAATCTTTTTTTTTTAGAAATCTGGGGTCTATTAGACTCTAGATATCTCCTCTGCCCTTACATCATCGGATCTCACCAAGATCCAGGTGATTAGATGCTTTCCCAATTTACAAATGTCGCTTTATATCCTGCAAAACTGAAGTGATGAAATGCTAATAGCTTCCGATTTCTTAGGTTATAGAGATGATTGGCGCCATTTCGGTTTCCAATTAGCTCTTTGGTCAGCTGGCAGTTCTCAGGTTCCCCCGAGAAGGCAACATGGGTTGGGGGGGTCATCTTCTCCCAATGCTTGTTAAAGCAATCCTGCAGCTAATTAGCCACTAGGATTTCTTTTACATGAAAGCCGATCGCTGGCTGAATAAAATGATTACACAATGATACTTGCATCATCCTGGTATAACCACTCAAAGTTCAGTGATGTACCAGTACGTTGCTGGCCCTTGTTGGGTATATATGCTATGTTCTTTTTTTATGCAGCCTGTGGGTTGAATGAAAAAAAGAAAAGAAATATCTGCCAGAAAAAGTGTGTGGTATGCACACCATTAGAATATACCGCCCTGCATCCACCCACTTCCAATGGTGGGCACACATGAAATGTGGACTGTACAAAAAAAAACAGAGATTCCTCTGTTCACATCGACCCCAGGTCCCCATGCTTGAGTATATATGTTCTTTTTAACTGAGGATGAAAAATATCATCCAGCAGTGCTGCACACACTTACTTATGTTTATTCTGAGAACAAAACCCTGTTGCTGTCAGAATAAACAGATTGGTGTTGCAGCTGAATGGCATTTTTGCAAAGAAAACAGCAATGGTTAACAATAAAACAGTAACTCTATAAAACAACTTTTTTTATTGAAATATGTGCCAAACAATATTATAAAATATATATGTCGAAGCATAGGGGCCATCCACCCACTGGCCACCCCAGGGCCCCATGCTTGGGCATATATGCTCTTTTTTTAACTGCGGGTGAAAAATCTCATCCAACAGCGCTGCACACACTTACTTATGTATATTCTGAGAGCAAGACCCTGTTGCTGTCAGAATAAACAGATCAGTGCTGCAGCTGAATGGCATTCCTGCAAAGAAAACAGCAATGGTTAACAATAAAACAGTACCAGTAAAACCATAACAGTATAACAGTAACTTGACAACAAAAGAAAAACATCAACTATTTTTGGTTTTTATTTTTTTATTTTTACTTTTCATTTTTTATGTTTTTTTTTAACTTTAAGTTTAACCAGTTTGTAGGGTCTCTCAGAATGCGATAGCCAGTTTCTTGACTACCTAACTTCTTTCGAGACCCTGTGCAAATATGTGCCCTGAACTGTGCCATGCTGTACTCTATACTAATAGTCCACTAGTGTATGGTAGCGACAGAAGCAGTCCTTAAGGAAGAGACTAGGTTGGCCAGGACAGGAGGGACAACAAAAGTGGGTATCATGCCTAATTCCGTGTGTCAGAGCCTGGGATTGAACCTGGGCCTTCTGCGGTGGAATCCCTGATGATGTGGTATCTGATAGAGGTGTACAATTTACATCAAAATTTTGGAAAAGCTTTTGTTCAGCTTTAGGGGTAACCGTTAACCTGTCCTCTGCTTTCCATCTACAGTCCAATGGTCAGACCGAAAGGACCAATCAAACTTTGGAACAGTACCTTCGATGTTTTGTCAGTTATCTTCAGGATGACTGGGTGGACTATCTACCTATGGCAGAGTTTGCCTATAACAATGCTAAACCTAGCTCCACCTCCCAAAGCCCCTTTTTCCTCATTACGTGGTATCATCCAGTTTTCATTCCTGATCTCCCTATCACAACTCAAATTCCTGCTGTTGCCAACAGATTAACTACATTGCAGGAGATTCAGGCGAAGTTGATCGAGACCTTGGGGGAAGCTCAGGAATGTTATAAAAGGGCTGCAGATAGTCATTGCAGATCACTTCCTACTTTTCATGTGGGTGACAAGGTTTGGCTATCTACCAAACATCTGAAGGTTCATGTTCCATCTGCAAAGTTGGGCCAAAAGTTCGTGGGACCTTTCCAGATTTCTGCTCAGATCAACCCAGTCACCTTTCACTTAAAACTTCCTGACAGTATGAAGATTCACCCTGTTTTTCATGTATCACTTTTCAAACCATTTCATGAATATCCTTTCTCTGGAAGAATTCTTCCACCTCCTCCACCTGTTGAGGTACAGGGTGAAGAAGAATATGTGGTGGAGAAGATTCTTGACTCTAGGATGTTTAGAGGAAAATTGCAATATCTTGTCCAATGGGCAGGATATGGGCAAGAGGAAAATTCTTGGGAGCCTGAGGAAAATGTTCATGCTCCTAGACTAACAAGAGAATTCCACCAGAGGTTTCCCCACAAGCCTGGTCCTAAGACGTCCGGGGGATGTCCTGTGAGGAGGGTGAGTACTGTCCAAGCCTCGGATTGAACCTGGGCCTTCTGCGGCAAGAGGCAATGTTTCTTCTCACTGAGCCACCTGGAATGCTGGACAGCTCCCTTGACAATTCTTTGGATGATCCTGCCTTGGCCCTGTTTGTCTTGAACCTTGAACTCCTTGCTCCTCCCATGAACTTCCTATAAAAGCCATGTCCATGCACTCCTTGCCAGACTATGATTCTGCCTCATCCTATCTATTACCATTTCTGACCGACCCTTGGCTTGTGACTGACTCCGCTTCTGTTTGATCCCTAATCTGTTTGATCCGTTTTTGGTTTCCAGCTTGTTCATTCCCTGGTGGGGTGATCCTGAGATATGCGACCTGGTATTAGCACGCAGCCAAATCCATCTCCACCATTAGGAGCTCTGGGGAAAATGGGTAATACTTAGACCCCACACCTCAGGTGAGCCTGGTTTCAAGTAAGCCTTACGCTGCTGTAGCAACTGGTCTCTGAACCTGACCTAGACCGTGACACCGTGTCTGCTACAGACACAACATTTGGGGTGTCCTTTGGGTTGGGGTACCAGGAATGGCATTGGGAAAATGCCTCTCATGCAGCATGCTAACTGCATCTGGGTTAGGGGTTTGGGCCATAGAACCTTCTGGATACAAAAGGGCCATGATGATCTCTTCCTGGAATTCTAGGAAGGATCAACTATGTCCAGTTGCTTTGTAAAGCACAAAAGAGTTATATAAAGCCAATTGAAATAAATAAACAGACACTTTTTTGTACCAACATCTGGCTTTTTGGGAAACTAAGTACGGCTTCGTCATCTGGTCGTTGAAGTTCACCCCTCCCATGTTAAGGTTATAGTCATGGACATAGAGGGGCTTCTCAACAAAACCAGCTGCTGTGGCAATTTGGATGGTTGTGTCTGCGTGAATGAAAGACGGGACAAAAACATCCCATTTGTCCTTCCACTTCACTGTGAGCAATTCATCATTTCTCAAGCAGGCTTTTCCCCCCCTTTCTAAAATGGGTATTTACAAGCCGTTGGGGAAGCTCCGGCGATTAGGTCGCACGTTGCCACATGCACCAATTCCAGGATTGTACAAATATCTAAATAGTGGAAAGCTTGAAAAAAAATTGTCCACGTATAAGTGGTACCACATATGGAAAAATGAAGACACCAAGTCCCAAACTATCTTGTCATTGCTCCCCATGTAGTCTGGGCATCCAGGGGGCTCCACTATCTTTTTCATCATAAATCCGAAACTTATATGTATAGCCTATTGCCCTCTCACAGATCTTATACATCTTGACCCCATATCTGGCACGCATGCTGGGGAGAAATTGTTTGAATGCAAGGCGGCCAGAAAAACTAATGAGGGACTCATCAACCCAGATGTTTTGCTGGGGAGTATAGACATTTGCAAATGTTTGGTTAAGGTGATTTACGAGGGGCCAAATTTTGCAGAGCCGGTCAAATTCAGGGTCACCCTGAGGAGGAGTGTATTGTTGATGAAATTCATAAATTACATTATATTCTCATATCTATGCCTGTCCAGAGAACACAGGCATATGACGAATTGGGTCTGTGGACCAATGCAACCGTAATTAATTTTTTTTTAGTAATGCCCATGTTGAAGGATAGACCCAAAAAAAATTTAAATTGATCCACAATCAATGCATACAGATCTTCAGTGAAAAACAACTCCAAAAAACCAAGCAAGTCATTAGACTTGCTGTTTCCACCTGAATTCTGGGTTTGGCAGTGAATGGGGGAAATACGGGTGCTGCAGAACTTGTGGGTTGCCAATGAGGATTTGCAAGCACATCCGGAAGGACACTAGGGCTCTACAGGCCTGTGTGCAAATTCTTGGTGTACTTGTGCTAGCCACCGCACTAGCTTGTACTGCACTTATGGGACTCGCTACGTCACAAAGTGATACTGCAGTGCTGGTATGTATAAGACCAGGATGTACTAGGCCGCTGGTGCTCGCCAGTTCACCAGAAGGTAGAGCGACACTAGTACTGGCCCTCTACTGCATATGAGAATCATCATGCAATTGTAACATCTCAGCAACCTAGGAATGGGGTCGGGTACGCCTGACCCTAGCAGGGATCCCTTCTTCATCATCTGAGCTATCTGTCAGGGTGCCGCTGGTGTCTACAGGTTCACATTCTGAGGCAGATTCTGTAAGTGAGGGTTCCCCTTCGCTCTCATCTGACAAGCTCAGAATCCTGTAGGTCTCTTCACTAGAGTACCTTTCGTTGGACATTTTGGCCACTAAATTTATAGGTACCTAGTGCGACTCACAGGAAAAAGAGCACCTGGCTGTCAGAGACTGCTTGAACCACTACAAAAATCTGTACCTGCAAGTGCTAGGAGAGATCAGGCCTGATTCTGCGAACACTTCAGTTTTTTGTGCAATGTATCAAGTGACAGTGACCTACTGACACTGCACTTGCTGGGGGAGAATGGGGCAGGTTAGGCATTGGGGCTAAACGCAGGTGCTGGCAGGTGCTGGGGCTGATCCCGCTAACACTGCATTTTTGGGGACACTATACTAATGTGAACAGTGGTATATTGCTGATCTCATCAAAGATATTGATGCGTTCAGACACTATACTAGCAATGGAGGTTTATTGTGTATGTGAACGTGTTCCTGGCAATCAAGGGTTTAATGTTATGACTGATGTAGTGACAGGCAATCTGACGCTATCTGGGAGGGACGCTAACTGATGCTAACGTTATCTGAAGTAACCGGTGACACTAATACAGTGATCAGTAAAATAATCTGTACACTGTACTAATGACACTAGTGACAGGTCAGTGAAGGGGTTAACTGGGGGGCAATCAGGGGGTTAAATGTGTCCTAAATGTGTTTTTACTATGTGTGTAGTGATTTTACTCACGTGAATTTGCTTTCTTCTCTCTCTGGGATGGAATGTGCCCAGAGAGAGAAGATTGCATCATTTCCTGTACCTGTGTAAATGTAAACACAGGTACAAGAAGATCTGTGATAGGGCATGGATCACCGCAGGAGCACGAATCACGAATATATACATGATTTTGCGCAGGGTGTCTGTAACAGTATTTCTGCTATAGGGTGGACTTAAAGCGGTTAAGCTATCTTGTGTTTTCTTATACTTCTTGAGGACTCCAAAGGTTAGGTCTCTGTGGGTGAGTTTCTAGCTCTCTGCCTCTGTCAATGTGATTATGAGGAAGACTGATATACTGCACAAGAAGTATAAAACTTCCTTGCTGTATGAAAAGCCATGGGACTCCAGGGTGGGTAGGAACAGAACCAAGACAGGCCTCATCTTTCACTGTGGTCAGGTGACCATTAATGTCTATAAATACCCATTTTTTTGTTGGCAGCACAATGTATTTTTATTTCTGTGCATTGAATATTCCCATCAAAAGGACCCTTTGCAAAATTTATAACAGCATATTGTTAATATAATTTTACTTTGAGTGTCATGTATACAAGACAAAGTCCAGAATAAATTTAAGAGCACACTCTACCTTTGATGACAATATGAATTTGACAAGTTCTGCTGTTGCCAGATGGATCAGTTGCAACATACTCGACAATCGTTTCGCCATGGGTAAAAATATCTCCAGGTGAGTGGGTTTTTGTAATAGTTAAATGAGAACCTAAAACATATTAAAAATGATGCATTAAAGAAATGTATCATATTAGGGTGGAAGGATAAATAATGAATATAAAAGACACCAGTTTCTCACATTATGTGTGTTTTTTTCTGCAAACACCCACAACATCACTTTCATAAAATAGAAATATTAATATAGTTAGCTTCATTTTCATTAAAGTATTGCACGTGTTTATCTCCAATTGAGAGATTGCCCCTCACTGTATGCAAGAGGGGCAGACGTTGGAAGATCTCCACGAAAGAGACTGGGGCAGCACAGTGGCTAAATGGTTAGCACTTCCGCCTGGCAGTATTAGGGTCATTGGTTTGAATCCCAGCCATGGCACCTCCTGCCTGGAGTTTGCATGTTCTCCCTGTGCCTGTGTGGGTTTCCTCCGTGTACTCCGGTTTCCTCCCACACTCCAAAGACATGCTGGTAGGTGAATTGGATCCTGTCTAAATTGTCCTAGTATGTGTATGTATGAATGTAAGCTAGGGACCTTAGATTTTACACCTGTTGAGGGTTAGGGACTGATGTGAATGTATAATATATGTAGAGCACTGCGTAAATTGAAGGCGCTATATAAGTACCTGAAATAAATCAATAAATAAATAAGAGAAACAGCAATTAAAATCAAACAGGCATTCCAGCCCTTTCCACTTCTATGACAAAATCTTAGAGTGACATAAAAGTTGGGTGTTAAATTGAATATGATATATATATATGTTTATTGACATAAGAATTTACTTCCTCGAACAGTGCTGGAGTCTTTGTTAACATAGCATGGCTTCCAGGTATAGAGGAGTACAAAACACCGCCCATATGTATCTAACACAGGGCCCGAAACTCATGTAGGGTGGTCCTGACATCATCCTTCTATTAAAGTTCTGACATGAGTCAACATCAGAGTGTGGACAGGCTAGTGCACTGCAATGAGTATGGGTGGTCCTGACATCATCCTTCTATTAAAGTTCTGACATGAGTCAACATCAGAGTGTGGACAGGCTAGTGCACTGCAATGAGTATGGAGAATTGCTCAGTAAGTATAAAAGTTGTCAGGGGTCTTTTTGCAGACACTGTCAGTTTGCACTAATTTAGTGTCAATATAAGTAGAACTTATGGGTCGTGTCCCTCTCCAGTCTGTGACAATGATATGACAGTGGAAGAAACCAACAAATAATGTAAGGAAAACCAGGCTTCATATATTATCAGGCTGTTTTGAAATTTTTTATTCTAAAACTGGCTGAAGGTTTCAAGAAATATTAAGAGGGATATGTGTGACCCAGAAATGATCAGTTATATGTTTGCTCTATCAGAATACACTTTGTGACGGTACAAATTGCTGAAATAAGGAACAAAAATAAGCCTTTAATGAAGCTCACCTGAGTTGTCAGAGAACTGTGGCTCCTCCCATGTTGCACTTTGCTTGTTGTCAGTAGCTTGAATTGCTGGAGGTGACCTGCACCTGTCAATAACAGGAGGGTCTACATCTAAAAAGGCATACAATACAAATCAGTTATTGCAAATCAGTTATGTGTAATTGCAAATGATCACTGAAAAACTGTTATTTCTGTGTCTACATGGAGCAGTTTAAATTAATAAATGGCACAATCATTGGTATAGGAAACTAGGCTTCCAAAATCTGAACAGGAAAAACATCATAAAGTTCATTAACTAAAACAGTAGAACATTTTTATGTTGCGGCTTATGTACACTTTTCTCTGAAGCTGTGTTCATGCTGAATACCAAATCATGTACAAACACAAATCTTGTTTTGTATTTTATTTCCCTTGGACATGACTGGGTGTGAACTTAGTCTCATCATTTGACCATGCCTTCACTATACACATTCACCTTGGTAAGTGAACATCCACTGATCCAATGGCAAATCCATCTGAAAGTGTGCAAGGGCATTTTGATCTGACCACAATGAAGTAGTAGGTATTACTACATGCACAGGGTGGATTTCATCATAAAAAGAATCATTGAAGGCACACGCTGCAGCTATATTGAAGTCTGCCTGTTTAATTTATGACAGAAAGTTTGGAGTTGTGAAGACTAAAAGATGAAGGGATGGCACATGCAGACTATTTTTCGCCCTGGGCACGACCAGATACTTGCACACCACGCAACCCCCTTCCCCTCCAAATAAATACATGAATAAACATTTTTAAAACCAATAGAAAATATTAAATCAACAAAACATGAAACTGCTAAATTTCTTTTAATTTGCAAAAAATAAGTGCCATAAGATGCCACCAGCACCAATATTAAAGACAAAATCAGTGTCACGGACAGACTGTATCTGTGACTGGCAGTGGCAGGATGACAGTGGCAGTGAGTGGAGGATGATAGATCTACACTCTGACAAATCCCAGGCTGGAATTCCCCAGGCAATGTCAGGAGGTAGAACCCTGTGACAGCAGGCAGACCAGAGAACACACAGAGAGAACACCTGAACTGAGCGATCCCACACAGTGATAAGTCCAACACAGCACACCACCACCAACAGTGATACAGATCAGCAGGCCCAGCGGGCACTAGAAGAGCAGGCTGTGGGATCATGATGATGTCATCACTCACTAACGCACTGTACAAGTGATAGATGGCAATCCGGGTAACATTCACACAGACAGAAGACATCAGAGTCAGACATTACCTTCACCTGCAGGCACATCTCTGCCCCCGATGATGAATGGGAAAAGAAGGGCTGAAACTCTACAGTGATCTGCAGCCACCAGCTAGCTTGCAGTAAGTAACTGAGTCTGAGAGGAACACTGGAAGGAGTGGCAGCTCAGCTGCTACACTGGCCCCAGACACCCAGCACCTTCCTCTGTCCTTTCTTCCTCCCCTCCTCTCAGCTGAAGGATCATTCATGACATGGCAGCATCCCACACAGAGAAAGTGCTGGTCTAGCTGCACCCAGGGGCCTTTAGATGTCACTACTCTCTAGGCGGCTGCCTAGTTTGACTAGTGGAAGCACTGGCCCTGCATGCAAAGTGACAGACAAATTGCAAGGGCAGTACATTCACATGTACTCACTAAGTAAGTTTATTTCCTCAACAGGAATGTTAACATTCCCGTTGAAGAAATACGTTTTCTTGGCCCATGATTGTGAACAAAGAATCATTAGGTGTAGCTTTGCTTTGTTCTAGTACCACTTTAAAGTGGTACAACATATGATTCCACAAGGTGTGTTCGCATACATAGTCAGTTCTACCAAGGTACACCAATACACATGCAGGTTTTTAAATCTTTAAAAATACATTTGTGAATTGTGCTGCAAGACCTTAGCTAGTGCACTACAAATACACATAAATCACTGTGAGATCTACTATACTAAATTACACTCAAAACAGATACTATTGTTAGTGATAATGCAAAATATATTGGAGTATAGTCCTCTGGGAGTTGGCCCACAACTCTTCTGGGAAGGCTGTCCACAAGGTTTAGGAGTGTTTCTTTGGGAATGTTTGACCATTCTTCCAGAAGCTCATTTGTGAAGTCAAGCACTGATGTCAGACAAGAAGGCCTGGTTCGCAGTTTCCACTCAGTTTCCACTCTAATTTATCCCAAAGGTGTTCTATCAGGTTGAGGTCAGGCCAGTCAAGTTCCTCCACCCCAAACTCGCTCATCCATGTCTTTATGGACCTTGATTTGTGCACTGGTAAGCAGTCATATTGGAACAGGAAGGGGCCATCCCCAAACTGTTCCCACAAAGTTGGGACAATGAACTTATCCACAATGCCTATGGTATGCTGATGCCTTAAGAGTTCTCTTCACCGGAACTAAGGGGCCAAGCCCAACCCTTGAAAAACAACCCCACACCATAATCCCCCCTCCACCAAACTTTACACTTGGCACAATGCAGTTGGGCAAGTACCGTTCTCCTGTCAACTGCCAAACTCAGGCATGTCCATCGGATTGCCAGATAAAGAAGCGTGATTCATCACTCCAGAGAACACGTCTCCGCTGCTCTAGAGTCCAGTGGCAGCGTGCTTTACACCTCTGCATCCGCCGCTTTGCATTGCACTTGGTGATGTAAGGCTTGGATGCAGTTGCTCTGCCATGGAAACCCATTCCATGAAGCTCTCTATGCACTGTTGTGCAAATCTGAAGGCCACATGAAAAGGTCTTTAGTTATTGACTCTGCAGACAGTTGGTGACTTCTGCGCACTGACTCTGCTCTGTCATTTTACGTGGCCTATTACTTTGTGGCTGAGTTGCTGTTGTTCCCAGTTGCTTCCACTTTGTTATAATACCACTAACAGTTGACCGTGGAATATTTAGTAGCAAGGAAATTTCAAGGAGGAATTATTGCACAGGTGGCAATCTATCACAGTACCATGCTTGAATTCACTGAGCTCCTGAGAGCGACCCATTATTTCACAAATGTTTGTAGAAGCATTATGCATGCCTAGGTGCTTGATTTTACCTACATGTGGCCATGGATGTGATTGGAACACCTGAATCCAATGATTAGGAGGGGTGTCCCAATACTTTCGGCAATATAGTGTACACAGTATATATATTGGAGAATAGGTCCACATAATGCTGTAAACTTACCTATTACCTTGATGTTAAATGTGCAGCTACCTTGATTGCCAGAACTGTCAGTTGCTGTATATGTCACAGAGACATCACCAATCGGAAGCATATGAGGTGGTAGAAAGGCTGGGCTAACCTCAATTGTCACCTACAGACATATGGGACATACAAATGTGAGAAACTGGAGGTTTTTTAACCTAGTACTGTGCATGTGTATGCATATATTCAGCATTAAATAATGATTCACTAATGCAATAAGTTATCAGTCCTGTCCAATGCCAGACAGGACTGATAACTCTTTTTTATTGAGAATTAAGATATAAACAGAACATAGATCCATGTGGCATAAAATATTAGGAGATTGCATAACAATCTCATATAAGATTACATAGTAAGCATGAAATCTCCACAAGCAAAGAGCAAAGACATTACATAGAAAAAGACAAATAAGTCAACATGGTCACATTTACTAAAGGAGCTCCTACTAAAAGCAAGGAATTGGGAGAAGACAACTAAATAGGAAGGGGGGGGTTGAGGGAGAAGTAGGGAAAGGGAGATATAGGGAGGGACATATAACACCAGTTGACAATGTCCAAAGGGGACCTTTCAAGATTTAGTGGTAGAGAATCAACATTAGCATTGAGAGAATAAAAAAAAAATCCCCTCAGGATTCTCCACATAAAATATCATATGAAAACTTCCAGATATTACTCCCAAACATACTGTAACCCTCTGGCTTCCACCTGGGGAGCCCTAATTTTCTGAAACTGTTGTAGGGCAATTATGACCGGTATAAAATGTGAGGGGGGGGCTCCGACAGGAACACAAATGTGCAGGGGGCTTCAATGGGCAGACGAATGTGCAGGGGGGTCACTGACGGGCACACGACTGTGCGGGGACACCGACAGGCACACGAATATGCGTTGGGGCTCCCATGGACACACAACTGTGCGGGGGTTCTCTGATGGGCACACAAATGTGTGGGGGGGGGCTGATGGGCACACAAATGTGTGACGGGGCTCCGATGGACACACAAATGTGTGGAAGGGCTCCGATGCAGACATCAATTTGCCGGACTCCTCTGATGGGTGTTGGGGACACAAATGTGTGTGGGGGGGGGGCAATGATGGGGACACAAATTTAAATGGAAACACTGCACACTGCAAACATCCCCCCATAGCTTTTATTATTTGTAACCCCTTTCTCTATACGTTTTTGCAAGCTGGTGCCAAATGTATTCAAGCATAACTCCAGACACTTCTATTTTTTTTTTCTTTATATAATCCTGTGTATGATCTAGGGGCTATGACAGTCATCAGTTCATAAAGGCATGGAGAGAAATTCTGATTTTTTCAGAGATTAAAACCCTTTGCCTGCACCATTAAAAATTTGATTGTGTTTTGACTCTGCACCAAGAAATGTCCCATCAATATTCCAGCTTTTTTTTAACCAGGGTGCCCAGGCAACCAGCGGTGCCTTGGCAAAATGCCTAAAAATTGCCAAAAAACTGTATACAAGCCAGTAGGTGGAACTAGCCTGCTGTTTAGTTAAACAAAGCCATAGGTTTTCATTGTGCACCATTACAACCTTCCAGCTGCTGATGTTCTAACAACCAATGACATCATCTGTTGATAATGAGGACATAGGTGGGCTGCACGGCATCCTTGAATGCTCCTCCCCTGTCCCTCTCCATTAGCACTGGGGTCACATTAGCTAAGTGAGGGAGAGAAACATTGTGATACTAATCAGTACCAGTGTGCAAAGGTGTATGTGCTTTGGAAGAATAAATTGCATTGGGTGTCCTACATGTGTTGATGTTGCTGCGTTTTGTAAAATGTTTAGTTTTGTTTTTTAACATTTTAGAGTGGGGTGCCTTGAGATTGTGCATAATTTTAAAGGTTGCCTTGACTGAAAAAAAGTTGAGAAACCCTGATCTATTCAGCCAGAAAGTGAGCATAAATCTCAATATGACAACATTAAAAACATTAAAAATCTAACAGAAGATCCAATCATTGCCTAGAATCAGGCTTTAATATAATGTGATAATCTCTTATACTGAATCTAAAACATATAAGGCTTATCAATGGCTGAGATTTTTTTTTTTAACTAACTTTTTCTAGTGAGTCATAATAAAGAGTGCAATACAGAAACGACATCTAGACTTGCCTTAGAAAAAAAAAACAACAGGACAGAGAAAACAAAGAAATCTATAGAATTAAAATGTCATAATACTTTAACTAGGAACTGTAAGTGAGTGTAAAATGGTATAAATGAAGAAACTCTTAGGGATAAAGTTACACTATATCTATACATAACACATTATTGAAGAGTTCTTTTGTTATTAATTCAATCTGTCATATATTCAATTGTCTGCTATAATGTATTTTTATTAAATTATTTAGTATGAAATGAGGGTGAAAGACTTTTCTAATGTATAGATATCAGACAACAGGCTGCTGTGAGCATATGATTAATATACTTTTGTACAGAAGTGCACAGCATTTTTAAAAGTTGAAGTGGTTCTAAAGGTTTAAGGTTTTTTACCTTCATGCATTCTATGCATGAAGGTAAAAAATCTTCTGTGTGCAGCCATTCCTCCAGACCCCCTAATACTCACCTAAGCCCCATCGCGATCCAACAACGTCTGCGAGAGTCTCGGCTTGCTGGGGATTCTCCCTCCTCAATGGCTGGGACAGTAGCAGGAGTCATTGACTCCCACTGCTGTCAATCCCAGACAGTGTGCCAATGAGAAGACAGAGGGGGGTGGGGACAAGCCGCAGCTCTGTGTGTGAATGGATTCATAGAGCAGTGGCTCGGGAGTGTGCCTGCTCGGGTGCCCCCATAGCAAGCTGTTTGCTCTGGGGGCACTTGACAGGAGGAAGGGGCCAGGAGTGTCGGCAAGGGACCCCAGAAGAGGAGAATTGGGGCTGCTCTGTGCAAAACCATTACACAGAGCAGATAAGTATTATATGTTAGTTATTTAAAAAAAGAAACTGAGCCTTTAGTATTGTTTAAAGATAGCAAAAAGTGAAAAGGATCTAATGGGGTCAGTGAGTTAAATTACTAGTGTTCATGCTAGTTCATTTCTTCATAAAATAACAATTTTAGCAAAGTCCCTAAAAATAGTGCCCATATATCCTAGCAGTCCATTACTATGCCAACATACTGTAGATTGCAGCACTCGATCTATGACCCCTCACAATATCCCCAATATGTTAATTCAGTCCCCTGAAAAGCTTATGCATGAACTGACTTTCCAGTAATTTGTATTTGCATATGGCTATGAACACCGCATCCCATCACCACCCCTCTTCCTCAAGGTTACAGTGTTTGGGGCTTATGATTGACTGCTCAAGCATGTTGTGGAACATGAACATGGGTGTTATAGAAGGTAAAAAAAAATGTCCAAAACTTGGATGTACTTAATTTTTCTTTTGATTGTGTAACAGCATTGCTTTATTTTCTTTTGAGTACACAGAAAAGTTAAAGCTGGTCATACACTGATCAAAATTTGGCCATCTTAGAAGTGAATGGATGAATTTCGATCAGTGTGCAACATATGATTTAAAGATTCTAGTATAAGCAGAAATGTTGTTATGCACATATAATTTTTGATCAATTCAGTATTATAAAAATTTCATTCTGTTTACACTTATGTAATCTTCCCAACATTTGAATGTGCAAAGTAAAGTAGAACTATGCCTCCCTACTCACTCACACACAGTTGAATGTTGTAGCACTTAACTATAAGTGCATTTGTGTCCTGCAAAGCCTCACAAATACCTACTAGTCCTGCTAAGGAAGTCCACCTCACAGTTTCCTGAGTTGGGGTGAACTCTGGAGCAGTGCAGTTTTTTCACTGGTAGACAGCTAATATTGTACCTATTCACAAGAAGGTAGAAGATGGCAATTAAAGGTGAGTTTACCATTGGTTGTAGTTAAAAAAAAGGCAGACTCGATGGACCACTTGGTATTTTTCTGCCATCATTTTTCTATGTTTCTTTCTTTATGATGACTGTGCATCATATGTCACATAGAAGGTCATGAGCTTCCAGATATACCCTAAATGTCTTCCATTGCTTTATTTCTCACTGCTGATACAGTCTAGGGAAGTTATGCAGAGTAGAAGAGAGTGACAACGCTGCAGTAATTTCTGCAGTCATCGTGCAGCATTGTCAGGCCATAGGGCAAATTTACACAAATACAGAAAGATGAGCATAAGCTAACAGGAGTTTATTTAGAACAATATTTTACCAAACAAGGAAATAGGGGTATCTCTTCAACAGCAACAAAAATAAAAAAAATACTTTTCTTCAGTAGAACTGGGAAAAGCTAAAGCCTCCATTAGATCACATTGCTATCCTTGTTGTAGATTTGCTCTCACTTCCTGCCTGGTCAGCTGGACAGGAAGTGATGGTAAATGTCTCTAACGGAACTCCTGATAGTGCTACAAACCCAGCAAAGGTTCTAATCTTTTCCCACTTTTATCAAACCTAGTAAAAATCAAGAAAAATTAATAATATATCCATAGCTACAAAGTGAAATAATAAAATCAGAAATAATCAGCACAGAGGGTTTGCAGTCTTTTGCAGTCACCTCATCTCCAGAATTATCTCTCGCTTGTGGAATCTCCCAATTGACTTGGGCTACATTCTGATGCTGAATGTTTTCGATAAGAATATCATTTGGACATGTGATTTCAGGAGGTTCAAAATCTGTAAAATAGAGAGAAAGTGGATGAACAGGATAGAGAGTAATGGTAGAATGAAAGAAAATGATAGCATTTTAAAGTAGAACAAGATGGTTAATAACATTAAAATTTGAAATGGAAAAAAAAGTTATATATATATATATATATATATACACACACACTTTTTTATTATTACGTAAATAACATTTCCAGACTGCCGACAGCAAATTAAAATTAAGTGGTCCATTCAGTATAGTCATTAATTTTTTCAAAGTAAATAATATGGATTAGCAAGGACTAGCATTTGCTTGACTACCTGCATAACTACAAAGGCCGATTTTTGCTTGTAGTGATTAATTGGTCTCTTATGGGCATGATGCTGCTGACTAAGACATCTTTTCTTATCCAAGTTGTAAACTGTGGGCACAGTTTGTACATATGTACTTGAATATATTAAGAATGATGATGAGATAAATGCATGCATTATACATCTATATCAATTCTCCACATCAATTTGGATGACTAACTCTCACCTTTGCATATGCCGGCTTGGACATCTTCACTCCATTTACCATTGGAAAGACATTTAATCTCTTCTCTGACTTCAGATAATACAAAGCCCTTTTGACATCTCAGATAACAGACTGATGCATATGATGCGGGCTCTTTGCCACAAGTTGTTGGTAATATTAGGATATTTTTAGGCTTTTTAAAAACAGGACAGTGAATCTCTGTACAAAACAAAGCAGGTTACTTAGATGAAAACAAAAGAATGATATTCCACTTGAATATGGCATATCTCCTTGACATTAACTTTAAATGGTATTATTTATTCCAAAATGCCTTACTAACCTAAAACCTAAAAACAAAAATGCAATATATTGCAGTTTACCAGTTCTTATTATACAGTTTACCAATCCTGATGGCTACACTATATTCTATTTTTCTGCCAGTAACACTCTTTTTGTCCTAGTGTGACAATGCTCACCCACTGTCCTGTATTTATGGAGGAATAGTATTTTCACCCTAGGAAAGGAAATAAAAGTATTATATGTATTATGACAACAAAACTCCCCACTCCGTACCATAGAGGGGATATGTTCTATTACTTTATAGACCAGAGGTCTATTATATTATTGTCCAGGGTTCCCTAAAGTGGTCAATACTGCCATCCAAGTGTCAATGGGACTATCCAAGGGGTCGATAAAATGGCTGGGGTTCAATAGGTGGTCAACAAATGAAGAAAAGTCAATTTGAGTCAATTAATCTCTTGAGGTCCCCATGGAGCTACACCCCAGTCATTAGTCCTGAAGGCAAGGTAGCTAGCATCATGTGTTATATAGGGTTGACTGTCAACCATCAGTGAGAGCAAACTTGAATTTTCTCTATCTGCTGTGTGTTGTTGCTAGCCTTGTTTACCAGAGTGCTTTGTATTGTACGTCTGTGACCTTCCATTTATATTATTATTTGTAGTACTGTTATTTATTATAATATTTATTAAACTATTTTCATAAGATACTGTAAATGTTTGGGGGTGTAAAATGATTTACAAACTTCATTAATGAATTGATGACTTTTCCAGAGCTTCCCCCATCCTCTGGAACTCTCTACCCCAATTTATCAGACTATCGCCTACTCTGCTCACTTTTAGGCGATCTCTGAAAACCTATCTCTTCAGGGAAGCCTATCCTGCTCTCAGCTAATAATGGAATCTACTCTTCCAACCAGTCCATCCCCCACAGTTACTACCTTTTGTACCACTAGCCCCTCCCTCCTAGATTGTAAGCTCCAAGGAGCAGGGCCCTCCTTTCCCTCTTGTATTGAACTGTATTGTTGCTGTATTGTCTCCCGTTATATTGTAAAGCACTGAGCAAACTGTTGGCGCTATATAAATCCTGTATAATAATAATAATGAGCTGAAGAGACTGGAGACCAATGTTATAGACAATGGAGTTGTGCAAAGTGAACATTTGCTGACTATAGTAATTAATCTGTTGCTGCCATCGTAACACAAGGGCAGTAGCAAGGAGGGTGGGCTTTAAGGCCCACACAGCACACACTTGTATCCATGGGCGGCATAAGTTTCTGATCTGGGAATGTGTTCACTGCAGAGGTGGAAATGGGTTAAGGTAAGCCTGCGTTCATTTAGTTTACAAACTGTTCATTGAAAGCATCACAAAAAGCAATATATCAAACACTGCACTGGCACTGCAGGAACAGTTAAAGGGCAAAAATGTATAAACCTACTTCAGGACAATTTTATGGTATAGTTCATAGAGGTCCCAACTAGGAGTGATGCTTTGTTGGACCTGGTAATCTCAAATCATGCAGAGCTTACTACTAATGTCCATATAAAAAGAACATCTGGGTTGCAGTGATCATAATATAATTTCATTTATTGTTAGCTGCAAAAAACAAGCACATACGGGAAAAATAAAAACACTCAACTGTAAAAGAGCTAATTTTCCAAGGCTGAGAGCAGCTCTCCAAGACTTAGACTGGGAGGGAGTATTGGCATCGGTGAACACAGGACATAAATGGGAGTTCTTCAAAAAGACTGTATGTGAACACACGGCAAAATATATTCCCATGGGCAACAGGTTTAAAAGGCTAAAAATCCAACCTACCGTGTTTCCCCGAAAATAAGACGCTGTCTTATATTTTTTTTGGCTCAAAAAAACACACTAGGTCTTATTTTTGGGGCAGGTCTTATTTTTTTTAATGTACAGGTGTGGACAGGGAGTGCAGAGATGAGCTGCAGGCAGTTGTGGATGAGGGTTACTAAAGAGAGGGCCGGCTGATGACAGATGACAGTTGTGAGCTGCAGTCAGGTGTTGCAGAGGTGAATTGACAGGTGAGTTTTAAACAGGGTGCAGAGATGAGCCACAGACAGGGTGCAGGGGTGAGTTGCAGACAGGGGATGCAGAAGTGAGCTTTGGGTCCTATCTTCCCACACAGTGCACCAAGCGCACTCACTCACCACTCCTCCTCTACCTCACTGGCCAATGATCACCCCTGGGGCATTGGCTTCCATGCATTACGCTGCAGGATGAGATGCCCCACCCCTAAACACACTGCGCCCTCAGATATCTGTTTCTTCCCTGTCCCACAGTGAGTACAGACGTAGGGGGGTTCTGTGGGAGCAGATGGTGCTGTTGCTTACAAGAGGGATTGTCACTTGGAAACACAAAAGCCGCACTTCTGTGTTTATAGGAGACAGTAGCAATTCCCAAAAACAGTACTAGGTCTTATTTTTGGGGTAGGTCTTATTTTCGGGGAAACAGGGTATGTGGCTTATGGCCAAAGTTAAAAAAGCTATAAATAATATGAAAAGAGCTTTTATAAAATATAAAAATGAAGGAACACTATAATCATTAAAACATTACAAAGAACATAACAGAATATGTAAAAAGGAAATCAAGGCTGCTAAAATGGAAAACAAACGATAGCAGGACAAACCCATCAAAATTCTTCAAATATATTGATAGCAAAAAAGATTGGGTCTGAGCATATAGGCCCTTTACAAAATAATCTAGAGTGGGTGACTGGGGACAAAGAAAAGGCAAATTTATTAAATACCTTCTTCAGCTCTGTGTATACAAAGGAGCATGGAGGAGCTCTTGTCCATAATGGGCATGGTATTGACACAGCCCCAGATGACATTTGCTCACAATTGATATGATCCAGAAATATTTAGACAGTATAAAGGTGAATAAAGCACCTGGACTGGATGGCATACACCCATGGGTCCTTAAAGAATTGAGTTCTGTTATTTCAAAGCCACTGTTTCTAATTTTTAGGGACTCTTTAATGACTGTCATAGTACCACTGGATTGGCGTAAGGCCAATGTGGTGCTTATATTTAAAAAGGGGTCAAAATCTTTACAAAGTAATTATAGACCTGGTAGTTTAATTTCTATAGTTGGAAAGATACTGGAGAGTTTAATAAAAGACCACATGGATGAGTTCTTGGTTGAAAAAAATATTTTAAGCAACAGACAGCATGGACTCATGAAAGACAAAGTCAAACAAATCAAATTTCTTTTTATGAGGAGGTGAACAAAACCTTGGACAGAGGGGTGACTGTTGATGTGGTATACTTGGATTTTGAGAAAGTGTTTGACACAGTTCCCCACACACAGCTAATGTGTAAGATAAAGTCTACAGGCTTGGAAAATCCATATGTAAATGGATAGAAAACTGGCTAATAGATCGAATTCAGAGAGTAGTGGTTAATGATTCATACTCTGAATGGCCTGGGTTGTTAGTGATGTACCCCAAGGTTCAGTGTTGGGACCCTTACTTTTTAATATATTTATAAACAATATAGGGTCTGGAATTAAAAATACTGTTTCAGTCTTTGCAGATTACACCAAGCTATGCAGTGGAATAACGTCCTTACAGGATGCCTCCAACTTACAAGCCGACCTCAATGCACTGTTTAATTGGGCAACTATGTGGCAACTATGTGGCAAATGAGGTTTAATTTTGATAAATTTAAAGTTATGCACTTGGGGGCTAGGAATATGAATGCATCATACATACTAGGGGGAGTACAACTGGGGGAATCAATAGTGGAGAAGAATCTGGGAGCTCTGGTAGATCATAAGCCTAATAACGTCATGCAATTCCAAGTTGCGGTTTCTAAAGTGAGCAAAATCCTCTATTGTATTAAAAGAGGTATAGACTCCAGAGAGAGAGGTATCATTTTAACCCTGTACAGATCATTAGTAAGACCTCATCTGGAATATGCAGTTCAGTTTTGGGCACCAATTCACAAAAAGAATATTGGGGAACTGGAGAAAATGAAGAGAAGGGCAACCAAACTGCTAAGCAGCATGGAGGAGTTCAACTATGAGAAAAGATTAAAGGAATTGAATTTATGCTCTCTTGAGGAGGAGATTAAGGGGGGATATGATCAACATGTATAAATACATCAGTGGTTCATATAGTGAACTCGGTGTAGAGTTATTCACCCAAAGGACAAGGGGGCACTCTATACGTCTGGAGGAAAAGCGATTTAATCTCCAAATACGTAAAGGTTTCTTCACAGTAAGAGCTGTGAAAATGTGGAATAGACTCCCTCAAGAGTTGGTTCTCTCCAGCTCAATAGATTGCTGAGGCCTGGATTCTTTCCTAGATACGCATAATATAACTATAAAGTTAATCCAGGGACTATCCAATTGCCTCTCGGGGGATCAGGAAGGAAATTATTACCCTACAGGAGCAAACTGGATCATTGCCTTCCTCTGGATCAACTACGGGTATAGGATTAAAACTTTTTTTTGTTTGTTTTTATGGTTGAACTAGATGGGCTTTTTTTAAAAAGCAAAACAGTGTTGTAAAAACATGTAAAACAGTACTTTCAAAAGACAGAGAAGACAAAGAATAAGGGAGGCAAGGAAACAATACCAGATGAAGTACTGCACAATGTCATACAACAAAATCGTAATCTAAAGATATATAGTCAAGCAAGTCAAAAGCAGACAATAAAATAAATCATCAAGCATCCAATAATAGTTACCAACAGAAAATCAAATACAGTTGTGCTCAAAAGTTTACATATCCTGGCAGAAATTGTGAAATTTTGGCATTGATATTGAAAAGATGACTGACCATGCCAAAAAATGCTCTTTTATTGAAGGATGATGATCATATGAAGCCATTTATCATCAAATAGTTGTTTGGCTTCTTTTTAAATCATAATGATAACAGAAATCACCCAAATGGCCATGATCAAAAGTTTACATACCCTGGAATGTTTGGCCTTGGTACAGACACACAAGGTGACACACACTGGTTAAAATGGCAATCAGAGGTTAATGTTCCACATCTGTGGCTTTTTAAATTGCAATTAGTGTCAGTGTATAAATAGTCAATAAGTTTGTTAGCTCTTACGTGGAAGCACTGACTAGGCTAGATACTGAACCATGGGGATCAGAAAAGAACTGTGAAAAGTCCTTACAAAGGTAATGGAACTTTATTAAGATGGAAAAGGACATATAAAGATGTCCAAAGCCTTGAATATGCCAATCAGTACTGTTAAATCACCTATTAAGAAGTGGAAAGTTAGGGGATCTCTTGATACCAAGCCAAGGTCAGGTAGACCAAGAAAGATTGCAGCCATAAATTCTAAAGAAGCTATTGACCACAGTGAGTATGTATAGGTTTCTCAGTATATGTAGAAACATTTGAGATTGGAGTGAATAATAGACAACTGATGTTAAATTTACTGGCTGTCCACCTGTGTTCATTTTAAATACAGTTTTTCTTTGCACATGAATTTTTTATATGCTCACTGAACAGTAACTTTGCTAATGTGTTAACACTATGACAGTATACCTGTGCAGCGTGGTTCCCTTGCATCCCATTGTGCGTTTCCTTGACAAGTCAGTTTAGATGTCCCTTCCAGCTTATATCCATCCTTACAACTTACAGAGCACACAGATCCATAGGACGTATCACTAGAAGTACAGTTTATTCTGCCATTTTCAATCTGCCGCAGTTTTGGACATGTACGCACTGTGAGAAAATCAAAACAAAAAAATAACTTTAATTAATTAATGAGCTACAAAGACACAATGGGGAGGATTCTCCATTCACCTGGAATGTGTGAATGGGGGAAGGAAAAAAAACTAACCCATGTATGGCCAGCTTAAAAGTCACAATGCCTTTTGATTTACATTTCCTCTTTTATTTCTGAATTTTATTCCTTTCACCAAAGTTGTTGCTGTGATGCCACAGGTATAACTTTACCAATTCTTACCACACAAAGGTTGGCACAAAGGTACAGTTGTCCTTTAAAGGATAATTATACAAAAGTAGTTATCCATTAAAAAGATGGCCTATCATTTATATTCTATTTTTGATTGTTTTGGCATTTTTCTAGTGATTGATCTTTATGGACGTGTCTTCTTTTCAATCTATCCAATGGCTGCAGAAGACATTTTAGTCACATTTAGTTACACCAAAAATATCTAAATTCTTGAGGTGTGTTGAGTATTCCATATTACTATTTCCGATTAATTATTTGAGTTTCCACAAAAAGATCCTAGTTTTAATGCTAAACTCCAGCTCTATATAAAAGACAAAAATTAATGCAGATATGTTTTGACAAAGAAAATAATAAACATATTTTTTGTACTAAATGTAGTTTTGTATTTTTTTTTTAAATGCATTCATTATAAGGACTTAGTGTGACTGGACATCAGCCTCTTGCAGTCTCTGTATAGCAACACTCAGACTGGTAAAGGCAGGGGCAGGAGCTGAAGCTAAGCTGATGGTTCAGAAACACCAACGCCATGCCTTTTACAGTCTAAAATTGTAAACTGCTGCCATTTGCCTGTCTGTGCTGTGTGGGAGAATTGTATAAATCTCACAAATGATTGGCGAAATACAAATTATTTGGAGGTAGAACAGCTCCTTTATATGGATTCAATCAGTGTATTTAGCCATTTGTCAGCTTTAATTAAGACGTGGTCACGGTGGGTAGACCTGGATGACTCCACAGCCATACAACTTTTTGGCATATTATTAATAAAATTTGTACATATTTGTTTTTAGATGAAATGTTTGAAAAGCAATCAGTTCCTTTCTGTTCCTGTAAGAGAATACAGATGTGGAAACACTAGCAATATTCAGATTACGTTTTGTTTTTACAGCAAAGAAGTGTGAACGTGCATTAATAATGCTACTGCAGACTATAACTGAATTGCCAAACTTATTATTCCTTTCTATCAATGATTATATTTCTATTATGCTCACTGCAGTTTCAGGGCAAAATCTGTTCAAAGTGCATCACCCTAATGTAACTACAAAATAAACCATTTGAAAAAAGAATAGCACCTAGGAAAGATTCTGACAGTTTGCAAATGGATACAATACGTAGCCCAAATGGTGTGTGACATATTTACAGTATACTAAATTAAGTTTGGCAGTCTAAATTCAGTTGTTGGCTTTCGGTTGTTTTGGTTTCTGCAGAGTAAACTTTGCTTAGTAAGGACGGTAGCTTGCAATTACAGTTTTTAGTACAAAATATTACGGAAAACACATTGTACAGATATTATAGAAATGTTTCAAGATATTATAAGGATATCTGACAAAAGAGCCTAAGTACTCAATCAGCATTTTTACCAGATTTGACACTATGTCAGGCTTGTATTCATGAGCTCCACCTCATTCAAGCTCCATAGCTCCTGTGATATTGCTATTAAAAGGGCATATCTAATGTGTTTTCATCTAATATATATTTTGAGTTATTGTTGATTATCAAAAACTAAAATGTCAAGAATAATTGCACCCTTGTAATAAAAGTAAAAAAGAGTTGTAATTTTTCCCTGTTACCTGGTTGAGTGGATGCCTTTAATGTCAGCAGTCTAACAGTCTAAAATGTCTAATTTGTGTTTAGTACATGCTGTCTGTGGAGTGACTTGAAACAGGGACACAAGGAATGAGTAGTGAGGCACTAGGGTGGGGGGGGGGGGGTTAGAGGGAGAGAGATGGGATGAAAAGAGAGAGAGGAGAGAGTGAAGGGGGGGGGGGGGGAGAGAGAGAGAGAGAGTGGAGGAGGGAGAAAGGGGAGGGCTAAATTGAGAATGAAGGAGAGAAGGGTAAAGAGAGAGAGGAAATGAGAGGGAAGGAGAGAGAGGGAGATAGGGGGAGAGGGAGAGAAAGGGGAGGATAGAGAAGGAGGGACAGATAGAGAGGGAAAAAAGGGAGGGAGGAACAAAGAAAGAGAGAGTGAGAGAGGGAAGACGAGAGAGAGAGAGGGGGAGAGTGAGAGAGAAGAGAAACAGACAGAGGTGCTATTCTACAATATCCTGAACAAAAGGTTTCTGAACTTCTTAACACAGCAAAATGTCCTCAGCAGAAGCCAGGCGGGGTTCATGCCAAACTATCGTATCACAGACCACATCTACACTCTGTCTTGTCAAAAGCCATGTCTACAACACAAATCATGGAATGATATTTGTCTGTTTTTTTGGATTTTAACCACTTGCCCTCCAGAGGATTTACCCCCCTTCCTGACCAGGCCATTTTTTGCGATACGGCTCTGCGTTACTTTAACTGATAATTGCGTGGTCATGCAACACTGTACCCAGATGAAATTTACATCCTTTTTTCCCACAAATTGAGCTTTCTTATGGTGGTATTTGATCGCCTGTGCATTTTTTATTTTTTGCACTATAAGCAAAAAAAGACTGACAATTTTGAGAGAAAAAAATATTTTTGACTTTTTGTTATTAAACATGTCCAGTAAAAAAATGTAAAAAATAAAATTTCGTCATAAATTTAGGATAAAATGTATTCTGCGACATATCAAAAAAAATCCCACTATATGTAAATTAATTGGTTTATGTGAAAGTTACAGCTTTTACAAATGGCGGTTTAGATACTGGGATTTAGTTTTTTTCCCTACTAGTAATGGCGGCGATCAGCGACTTTTGGCGGGACTGAGGTGGGCATTCTGACACTGGGGCAGAACTAACTTGGTGTCACTGACATCCCCAGTGACACCAATACAGTGATCAGTGCTAAAAAACAGCACTGACACTGTACTAATGGCACTGAGCAGGAAGGGGTTAATGTGAGGGGTGATCAAAGGGTTAACTCTGTGTAGAGAATGTTTTACTAGGGGGCGGGAGATGTGTGCTTCACTGTAAGCACACTATTCGGGATGTCTGTGCTGTGCACAGCCATCCCAAGCAGTGTGCTCCAGCTGACAGGGAGGAAGATTGTTTGTAAACAAAACAGTCTTCCTCCCTAACGGTGATTGTCGGTAATCACTGGCCGGGACCCGGTGATTGTCATCCGCAGACGCAGATGGTGGCGTGGGTTGGGCACACGCGCCCACTGCCCAGAGATGCAAAATCACTGCCGCCGTGTAGCAGTATATCTGTTATACGGCAGCGGGTAAGCGGTTAAGAAGGCCTTCAACTCAGTGTGGCACCACAGTCTGCTCCTCAAACTATTGGAGAATGGAATAGGTGGGAAAACATATGATGACATCAAGAGCTCATATACTGAGAACAGCTGCAGCATAAAGGTGAATGGGAAAGAACAGAGCACTTCTGAAAAGCCCAAGGAGACAGACAGGACTGCAGTTTAAGTCCAACTCTCTTCAACATTTACATCAATGAACTGGCTGCAACTCTAGAATCTTCTCCAGCACTTGGACTAACTTTACATGACACCAAGGTGAAGTTCCTGCTGTGTGTGGATGATCTCTTTCTACTGTCACCAACAGAGTCAGGCCTACAAGACTGGAAATGCTGGAGAAATACAGTTTGACATGGGTACTACCAATCAATTCAAAGAAAACAAAAATCATGGTGTTCTGAAGGAAGAACACAAAACAAATAAAGAGTCCTTCCTTTACATTAAATATGTGCACTCTTGATTAATCTAACAGCTACACATATCTCTGCCTTGAAATTACCCAATCAGGAGGTTTCAAGCCAACTATAGGCCTAAGAGACAAGGTATGCAGAGTCTTCTATGCTATCAGGAGACAGTTGTATCACCTAAACCTACCGGTAAGAGTCTGGTTTAAAATTTTTGATAGGGTCATCATCCCAATTCTATTCTATGACAGTGAAGTATGGGGTTTTTTTACTTACCCACACCAACCCAAATGGGACTCCATGGGATGAAATATTTAATTTGGAATCCTGCAAGCACCTCCGCTAAGTCCATCAGAGCACCTCCAACATTGCTCTTTTTACAGTCTGAGCTGGGTAGATTCCCCTTACTACTTGCAGTACAAAAGAGGGCACTATCATACTGAGACCACCTACAAGAGAGCAGTCCCAACTAAAAAATCCATACAACTTAACTGACCAACAAGGATCAGTTCAAGCCATGCACCCTGCAATAATTCATCACCACCTTGTCCATTCCAAACTACCCCTAAAATCTCAAATTAAAGACAAAATTAATAATTCAAAAGAAAAATTAGTTTGGGGAATGGAGAAATGAAACAACAATGAGGAACAAGTAAGGGACATTCATTTCCAGAGATTCTCTTCTGTCATCTTTACTTCTATAGAAGAACAAACTTCAAATTTTACAGGGAGAAAAGGAGCCAACAGACAGAGAGAGTGTGATGGAGGGAGTGAGAAGGAGGGAGAGCTAGAGAGAGAGGGAGGAAGGAAGAGAGAGAAAGAGTGGGATAGGAAGGGAGACAGATAGGAGAGAGGAAGGGAGAGAGAGAAAAAGGGAGGGAGGGAGAGAAGTAGGGAGACAGAGCGAGGGAGGGAAGGAGAGAGAGAGAGAGAAAGAGAGGGAGAGAGGGATGGAGAGGAAGAGAGGGAGGGAGAAAAAGGGAGAAAGAGAGAGAGGAGGGAGAGAGAAGGGCAGAGAGAGAGGGTGTAGGTTTCCTGTTTTAGTATGCCACTAGATGTACAAGATTCTCTGCTTATCCATATAAGCAAATAATAAGCTAAACTAAGTAGCACGCTTCAAAGGACTGCAGAGATGTCATTTTCAATGTACCTCCAAACTCTGAAAGTTCAGTGGATGGCTGTAACAGGAAACAGAAGGAAAATCTTAAAGTCTAGGGTTTTCCATTTGGTGTTCTCATAGAAAAGCAACAGCAGTCAAATTTCATTTGCTGCAGCAGAAGTTGAAATTCTAAGCTAAGTGGTAGGAAACGTCTGCATATAGATCTTACCACATAAACTCCCAAGTGTTAAATCTGAACTCCAGGAAAACAGCTAAATACGCAATAAAAAAAACATATATGCAACTAGTATAAACCTGAATTTGACTTAATTATCCTCTTGCACTTCTTGTATTGCAATGCTTAAACTGGTAAGGGCAGGTAAAGGACTGAGAGCCATTCATATGTGCTGCACATTGCACATAAATGTGTTTCCAAGGAATATGATAATAGGCAGAGATTGTTAAGTGAGTAGTGAGATTACCTGATTGGTCTGCTGTGAGCTGTTTTACCTACAAACAATTTGTCTCCATTTCCATATACTCCTGAGATTTACTCAACCACTTTTCGCTATAAGGCCTGGTGAATAACACCCTAACAAGAGATTCATTGGTGGTCTTTCTCCACTCCAACATTTCTAATGAAGGGACAGCAGACTAATAAGGTCTTAATCTGCTCATTTTGCACTTTTCTGCCATCAGCATGTTCTCTTTCAACATATTTGCATTCGGAACCCTCATTGGTTATCAGCCCCGGTCCACCCCCTCCCTGTCTCAGTGCTGCTGTACAGGGCCATCAAGAGGCTAATGCCAAGTCAAATATCGGCACTTACAGAAGTTGCATATCTTTATATGTACTGTGTAAATATACACTATATTGCCAAACGTAATGGGACACCATTCCAAATCTTTGGATTCAGGTGTTCCAATCACCTCATGGCCACAGGTGTATAAAATCAAGCACCTAGGCATGCAGACTGCTTTTACAAACATCTGTGAAAGAATGGGTTGCTCTCAGGAGCTCAGTGAATTCAAGCGTGGTATTGTGATGAGTTGCCACCTGTGCAATAACTCCATCCATGAAATTTCCTTGCTAGTAAATATTCCACGGTCAACTGTTAGTGATATTATATCTAACTGGAAGCAACTGGGAACAACAGCAACTCAGCCACGAAGTGTTAAGCCATGTTACATGATAGAATGGGGTCAACGCATACTGAAGCACACAGTGCACAGAAGCCGCCAACTGTCTGCGGAGTCAATAGCTAAAGACCTCCAAACTTTATGTGGCCTTCAGATTAGCACAACAACAGTGCATAGAGAGCTTCATGGAATGGGTTTCCATGGCACAGCAGCTTCATCCAAGCCTTACATCACTAAGTGCAATGCAAAGCATTGGATGCCGTCGTATAAAGAACACTGCAACTGGACTCTAGAGCAGTGGAGATGTGTTCTCTGGAGTGATGAATCACGCTTCTCTGTCTGGCAATCCGATAAACACGTCTGGGATTGGCGGTTGCTAGGATAACGGTACTTGCCTGACTACACTGTGCCAAGTGCAAAGTTTGGTAGAGGGGGAATTATGGTGTGGGGTTGTAGTTTCAGGGCTTGGGCTTGGCACCTTAGTTCCAGTGAAAGGAAATCTTAAGGCGTCAGCATACCAAGACATTTTGGACAATTTCATGCTCCCAACTTTGTGAGAATAGTTTGGGGATGGCCCCTTCCTGTTCCAACATGACTGCGCTCCAGTGCACAAAGCAAGGTCCATAAAGATATGAATGAGTGAGTTTGGGGTGGAGGAACTTGACTGGCCCGCACAGAGTCCTGACTCCAACCCGACAGATCACCTTTGGGATGACTTAGAGTGGAGACTGCGAGACAGGCCTTCTCGACCGACATTGTCTGACCTCACAAATGTGCTTCTGGAAGAATGGTCAATCATTCCCATAGACACACTCCTAAACCTTGTAGACAACCGTTCCAAAAAAGTTGAAGCTGTTATAGCTGCAAAGGGTGGACAAACTCAATATTGAACTCTACGGACTAAGACTGGGATTCCATTAAAATTCAAGTGCATGTAAAGGCAGGCGTCCCAATACTTTTGGCAATATAGTGTGTGTGTATATATATATATATATATAGAGAGAGAGAGAGTCAGATCTGAGTAAATTTGCAGCTTTTATACCTGCATGGAGTTCAACTTTAAATATTCAAGCATTTAAAGGCTGTAATATGATTCCATTGTTCTCTCCCTGTGATAAAATGCTAAATGACAAGCATTCATGTACTTTTGTCTCTGCCTAAATGCTTTGGCATACCTTCATACAGAGTAACTGAAGTGTCTTTTGATAAGGATGCCAGTTCTTGGTCAGCGAGTGAATAACAGTCCAGATTTGTTAGTTCAACCTTGCATTATAAGCGACTCATTGCTTGTTATTTTGCTACTGTGCCTTCAGTGGAAAAAACAAAAGTTTATTCATTGCTATCTTACCTCTGCAGGTGGAGTCTGAGCCAGACCATAGACCATTTGGTTGACAAAGGCGAATATTGCTTCCAACTAATTCAAACCCTGTCTTGCATCGGACTCCACAAGCCGCATCAAAGTGATTGTTGCAGATGTTCTGTATGAAATAGCCATTCTCTGGGGGCAGCAACTCAGGGCAGTGAACAACTAATGATGTTTAGAATACAAAAACAATTGTTATAGGAGAGTGATTTGCATTTCTATTAACCTAGCATGTAATCTGCTTTGGCGCAAGTTTAATATATTGTAAGAAAATACTTTCAGATTCCACCTTTGTGTAGCCTGTATGTCTTTTTGTTATTAAATGTGTCATTGCTCAGCAAGAAAGATTTGCAGGGAGTTACAATTTATAGAGGAAAACGTCAGAGTGATATACTTGGATGATTTATAGTTTCTTTTAATCTTTGCTTTTTATGCTCTCCTTTTTTTAATAAAATAGACAGAGGATTAGCGCAAATGTATGTGTTGTTACTAGGAAGGTGCCATCTTATTGTTTGTAGGCCATGGGTGAATAAGGCACATGTTTTTCCTAAACATACAGAGTCTGACCTGCAGCACAGTAAAATAAAAAACCTTGAACTGGGAAATATATATGTGTCAGTACTGGGGTAAGCCTCACTCACTCTTAAAGTGGATATTTCCCCAAAAACAATAAAAACACAGTTACATGCAACTCTGATGCCTAACAATACAAAACTGTATAGTCTAATGTAAAAATAATGTTTTTTTAAATGTACAGAATTATCTTCTATACTTTCGCTACTCCTGGGGAACTGGTGACATAGCCCTGACCTCCCAACTCGCTCCTGGGAAGGCTACGTCACCAGTGCCTTCCGGTAAGCTCATGCAGTTAAATTAATCTTGCAAGACCCAAAAATTTGTTCAATGTGTATAAGCTGCTGTGACTTCAGCATTGTGAATATCAGGTAGCATAATGCTGCTTACCTTGCCAACTTATAAACAATGACAGAGCCAGGGCTTGTAGAGCGCATATGCAAGACCTGCTGCTGACATCACTGAACAAGTCAAAATAGCGGCATAGATGAGAGGAGGAGAAGAAGAAAAGCTTAATGAGTGGCAACCAAGAAAATGTACTTAACTGTGTTTATTTTGCTATTTTAAATAATGTATATTGATATGGAGGGGGTAGTGGAGGTCCACTTTAAGATAGAATAACTTAAAAACAATTTTATTTTATATAATTGTAGTACAGAAAATCCCTGACGACCACAAAATGATTTCCACAAGTCAACACCATAGTTAATCATGGGTATTTGGAGGCCAGTACCTAACTAAGTCAGCAACACTAAAGCTGGCCATAGATTAGTAGAATTTAGAATTAAAATTCTTGGGAAAAGAAGGTTCTAAGAAAGTTTGTTCATTTTTCAAATCATTCAAATTGACATTTGCTTTTGACAATAATGATGAGAAAATTCAAAGGAGCAGGGTGAAACATTTTTCACAAACAAATTTCTAACACTGTATATGCTTTTCGTTCCATCAAGTCCATTCATTCCAAAATCAAATAATAAAAGCAAGCAAAATCTTTTGAACGACAAACACATATTCTGAGAATTTTCTTAAGATTTTTCTAAGAATTTCTGTTTGTAAATTCTATCCATCTATGGCCAGCTTCAGAAGCCTATTGTTTTTACGCATACAATGTTTACACTCTACTTTCTTCGTGATTTTTATTGCTGCAATACATTTTAATTAAACAGAGTGCATTAGATATCCCCTTCCTTTGTTCCTTTAACACCTTCAGGTCCAGACACTTTCCTGTCCAGGCCAATTTTCAGCTTTTAGTGCTATCACACTTTGAATGACAATTGCGCAGTCATGCAACACTGTACACATATACATTTTTTAGTATTTTTTTGAGACAGATAAAACTTTATTTTGGTGGTATTTATTCACCACTGGGATTTTTATATTTTTTGTTATATAAATGAAAATGTCCAAACATTTTGAAAAAAAAGGGTTTTTCTTATAAAATTTTGCAAATAATCTTTCTTCATAAATCTTGGCCAAAATGTATTCAGCTATCTTTTTAGTAAAAAAACAAAACAAATTAGTTTAAAACCAAAAATTATAATTTTTAAAATAATTTTTTACATTTTTATTTAATTTATTTATATTATTAGTTTTTTTTTTACATACTGTCACCCTAGCAGTACACTGTCACCATAGTGACACTGTACTACTTGTGGGGGTGAGGAATATATTTTTTTTACACTGATTGCTTTTACACCCATAAAGGCTGTAAAAGCAATCATTTCTCCTTCATGTCTGTAAAAGCAACCCTGTCTCTGGCTGCATTCTTTCAGCCATTGAGAAATAGTGTGAGAGCTGTGATTGGTCACAGCTTGTCACATGGTACAAGGATGTTGTGAATAGCCTTGTACCATGTAACCTCTGTGATCATTCACAGATTTCACTAGTAGTAAGCAGTGATGTCAGAAGTGACATCTTGCTTACTACTATTCATGTGATCACTGATTGGCCAATCAGTGATCACATGAATCGGGACCTCACACAGAGGTCCCATACAGCAATCGGTGTTCCACTGTGTCCTCGGGACACAGCGGGCACCAGATCACGGTGCCGCGCGCTCCCAGGGAGCACACACAGGCAGGGAAGTGGGAGGATGTTTATAAACGGCCACCCACTACCGCACTGCTACCTTACGGCTGTTTATGTACATTGGCCGGACGGGAAGTGGTTAATGAGGCAAAGTAAGTTGACTCTGCAGACATTGAGGAGAAAGTGGATAATGGTGAAGTGTGATAGCAGACCCATTTTCCATTGCTGTGGTTTCTACTGATGAATTGATGCTTTCCACAGTTGGCTATCTTTCACCTACTGTACCTGAAGGAGTCCATGTGTGAGGGTAAGCGTCCAATGTTTTCCTTATGGGTGAATATGTTGGAATCCTGCTGGCAGTGGTTTTCAATAAAGAGGAGTTTGATTACTTTTTTCCATTCTTTGTGGATTCATTTTAAAACAAGGGCACATTTATTAAGAGTGTTTGCATGGTGTTGTGGATTCTGATTATGAATTGCTTCATTATATCAATATATCACATATTTCATTTTGCTAATTACAATTGATTATTGATCATTATATAATTTTAGTTCATTATGTAATATTTGATCATGGCAAAGTCACTTTGAATTTATCACTATTATTGGTTAAATTCGGCTGGTAATTTAATAATGTGTTTTATTTTTATTTTGACTGATTAAGAGAGAAATGGATAAGAGAGCACCACACAATTTTATATTTAAAAAAGGGGATGTGCCACCATAAAAAGATAACAATGTGAGGAAAACTGTGGGGATGGCAGGGAGAAATTAACGGCCAATGTCAGCCATTTTTTGTGCACAGAAGGGAAGGATTAGAGCTTCTGTAAGCATTTACTGTGTTTAGTTTCACTCTGGGCCCTGTTATGGAGGTTTGGCAAATAATTTTAGTCCTGTCTGTCTGCGCCCTGTGATGACCCCACTCTTCTTTTATTATGTGTCAAAGTCACAAAGACAGGAAATGAGAGAAAATCCCCCAATGGGATCACAGATAAAAAAATGAAAAAAAAAAACTTGAGAAAAACTTCTTACTTAATATATCCCAATCTAAGAGGAAAAAATGGCTAAAGATAAGATTTAGTAATTTGTTGCAGTCCTCATCTTTTTTTTCTGTCCCATAAATGGATTTAAAAATTGAAAAGTGCTTCAGTAGGTAATGTCTGTTACAAGCTGACTGCAACAGTAAATCTTGGTATTTAGTTAATAAAGCATACACATGCATTTGACTTGTGCTACCAAACAGTGAGGCCAATGTACAAAGTGGACAAAGGGGATGTTTGTACTGCTAATATCTGTTAATTAAGAGCTAGTAAAGATGTAAAGCTGTATTTATTCTCTATAATTTGTGACTGTAAAAAAGGACACATTTTGAAAACAGAAAAAGGAAATTAATTCTCACCTTTGCAGGTGGGGCCATCTTGTTCATATCCTTCTTTACATACACAATCCTCCACTGATGTGCTTCCAGGTGGTGATGTGTGATTTGGATCAGGACACAAGATGCAGGTGCTCACTCCTCCAGGTGAACCCTCAGGTTTGTAGGTTCCAGATGGACAAGCTAATTCAAAGAAACAAAAGCATTACTGATATTGCTCATACATTATACCATCTACAGTATAATTGGTTTTGTAGTTACTGGACCACTCCACAAAATTAGTAACACAAACATATAGTTAAAATTGACAGTTATTGGCAGTCGTCCTGTAGGTCTGTTTTCAGTCTAAAACCAACTTCTGTTTTTAATTTTCTAACCCACCCTAGAAATGTGGAATCTGGAATCTGCATGGCTGCTATATGCAGTTTTCAGACTTTTTAAGGCTTGCAATTCAAGGTATATTGCAATGTTGTACAGTACAAATCGATTCTACATCCTTTGAATTATTTTATTACAGTGGGAATCATTGGTAAGGGTCCATTAACACTAGCCTCTGCAGTAAAACGCAGCAGCTGGTGTGCATTACGTTGCAGGCATTGCTGATACGCCGATCCTGGCACATCACACTGCTTGCTTTTTTTTTTTGTTTTTAACAAAGTTTATTGAAATGTCACAGTGACATTTCATAATGTTCTATTGACAGGCTTGTGGTGACTAAGCTGCTCTCGAAATAAAAGTACTGCAAGCAATACTTTTATTCAACGTGCACCACCCACACACCACAGCAATGCAGTGGTCACTGGCCACGAAGGAGGCAAAGCAAAATGCCTTGTGGTAGGGGTGCAGTGGGACTGAGTTGAAATAGTCACCCAATAAATCCCACTGCACCCGGTGTGAATGGACCTTTAGCCCTGGTTCACACCAAAGGCGACATGACATTCATTTGAAGTATCGCGATTTCAAAGCCGCGGACCCGGTGCAATTTCATATGGCTTGCCTGACATCCGTGCAACTACATGCACAGATGTCAATGCAAGTTGCACCTAAAATCACCAAAAATAGTGCCATAGAACTATTTTCAAAATAGGTGCAACTCCAACAGACTCCGAACTCCACCGCACCAATTTGAACTGTTCCATTGCTGACAATAGTGTGTGACTTGTCATGCGACTTGGAACTATCAAATACCATGACAAGTTGCACAGGTGTGAACCAGGGCTAAAAGAGCTTCTCGATCATTACTAAAGGAATTTCTCTCTAAGTCCATCAAATCTGCCAATATATATATACAGTCAGGTCCATAAATATTGGGACATCGACACAATTCTAACATTTTTGGCTCTATACACCACCACAATGCATTTGAAATGAAACAAACATATATATATATATATACGTATACACTGCTCAAATAAATTAAAGTTACACTTTTTAATCAGAGTATAACATCAAGTCAATCAAACTTCTGGGATATTGATCTCAGTTAAGTAGCAGAGGGGGTTTGTTAACCGCTTGCCGCCCTGCCACTGTGTATATACGTGTGCAGGGCGGCAGTGGAGCGCAAAACCACGTTTAAAAACGGGTTCCGCGCTCCCGACACTTTCGCCGGCAGGGGGCGCGCGCGCGCTCCCGCCGACCCGCGGGTGACACGATTTGATCCAGGAGGGATCAATCATTAGATTTCAGCCAGTGATTTCTGGCTGAAATCACATGATCGGTCCCTGTCCTATCCTGTCCTGTGTTGACATTCACACAGGGCAGGATATGATGTCATTCTTCTCTGCCTGGACACATTCCGTTCCAGACAGAGAAGAAGACATCCAAAAAGTGAGTACACAAGCACTACACTACAGTTAGAACACTCTAGGACACATTTAACCCTCTGATCGCCCCCCCCCCCAGTTAACCCTTCACTGCCCTGTCACCAGTGTCACTGATCAGTGAAGCGATTTTTACTGATCAGTGTCGCTGGCGACTTCCAATAGAGTTAGCGCCCCTCCCAGATAGCGCCAGATTGCCCGCCAGTACACCAGTAATCCCGTTTAACCCCTTGATCGCCCCCCTCCCCTCCAGTTAACCCCTTCACTGCCCTGTCACCAGTGTCACTGATCAGTGAACCAATTTTTACTGATCACTGCATCAGTGTCGCTGGCGACTTCCGATAGAGTTAGCGACCCTCCCAGATAGCGCCAGTTTGCCCGCCAGTACACCAGTAATCCCGTTTAACCCCTTGATCGCCCCCCCCCCCCCAGTTAACCCCTGCACTGCCCTGTCACCAGTGTCACTGATCAGTGAACCAATTTTTACTGATCACTGTATCAGTGTCGCTGGCGACTTCCGATAGAGTTAGCGCCCCTCCCAGATAGCGCCAGATTGCCCGCCAGTACACCAGTAATCCCGTTTAACCCCTTGATCGCCCCCCCCTCCAGTTAAACCCTTCACTGCCCTGTCACCCAGTGTCACTGATCAGTGAGCCAATTTTTACTGATCACTGTATCAGTGTCGCTGGCGACTTCTGATAGAGTTAGCGCCCCTCCCAGATAGCGCCAGTTTGCCCGGCAGTACACCAGTAATCCCGTTTAACCCCTTGATCGCCCCCCCCAATTTAACCCCTGCACTGCCCTGTCACCAGTGTCACTGATCAGTGAACCAATTTTTACTGATCACTGTATCAGTGTCGCTGGCGACTTCCGATAGTGTTAGCGCCCCTCCCAGATAGCGCCAGATTGCCCGCCAGTACACCAGTAATCCCGTTTAACCCCTTGATCGCCCCCCCCCTCCAGTTAAACCCTTCACTGCCCTGTCACCCAGTGTCACTGATCAGTGAACCAATTTTTACTGATCACTGTATCAGTGTCCCTGGCGACTTCCGATAGAGTTAGCGCCCCTCCCAGATAGCGCCAGTTTGCCCGGCAGTACACCAGCAATCCCGTTTAACCCCTTGATCCCCCCCAAGTTAACCCCTGCACTGCCCTGTCACCAGTGTCACTGATCAGTGAACCAATTTTTACTGATCACTGTATCAGTGTCGCTGGCGACTTCCGATAGAGTTAGCGCCCCTCCCAGATAGCGCCAGATTGCCCGCCAGTACACCAGTAATCCCGTTTAACCCCTTGATCGCCCCCCCCCTCCAGTTAAACCCTTCACTGCCCTGTCACCCAGTGTCACTGATCAGTGAACCAATTTTTACTGATCACTGTATCAGTGTCGCTGGCGACTTCTGATAGAGTTAGCGCCCCTCCCAGATAGCGCCAGTTTGCCCGGCAGTACACCAGTAATCCCGTTTAACCCCTTGATCGCCCCCCCCCAGTTAACCCCTGCACTGCCCTGTCACCAGTGTCACTGATCAGTGAACCAATTTTTACTGATCACTGTATCAGTGTCGCTGGCGACTTCCGATAGAGTTAGCGCCCCTCCCAGATAGCGCCAGATTGCCCGCCAGTACACCAGTAATCCCGTTTAACCCCTTGATCGCCCCCCCCCTCCAGTTAAACCCTTCACTGCCCTGTCACCCAGTGTCACTGATCAGTGAACCAATTTTTACTGATCACTGTATCAGTGTCGCTGGCGACTTCCGATAGAGTTAGCGCCCCTCCCAGATAGCGCCAGTTTGCCCGGCAGTACACCAGCAATCCCGTTTAACCCCTTGATACCCCCCCAGTTAACCCCTGCACTGTCCTGTCACCAGTGTCACTGATCAGTGAACCAATTTTTACTGATCACTGTATCAGTGTCGCTGGCGACTTCCGATAGAGTTAGCGCCCCTCCCAGATAGCGCCAGATTGCCCGCCAGTACACCAGTAATCCCGTTTAACCCCTTGATCGCCCCCCCCCCCAGTTAACCCCTTCACTGCCCTGTCACCAGTGTCACTGATCAGTGAACCAATTTTTACTGATCACTGTATCAGTGTCGCTGGCGACTTCCGATAGTGTTAGCGCCCCTCCCAGATAGCGCCAGACTGCCCGCCAGTACACCAGTAATCCCGTTTAACCCCTTGATCGCCCCCCCCAGTTAAGCCCTTCACTGCCCTGTCACCAGTGTCACTGATCAGTGAACCAATTTTTATTGATCACTGTATCAGTGTCGCTGGCGACTTCCGATAGTGTTAGCGCCCCTCCCAGATAGCGCCAGATTGCCCGCTAGTACACCAGTAATCCCATTTAACCCCTTAATCTCCCCCCCCACAGTTAACCCATTCACTGCCCTGTCACCAGTGTCACTGATAAGTGAACCAATTTTTACTGATCACTGTATCAGTGTCGCTGGCGACTTCCGATAGTGTTAGCGCCCCTCCCAGATAGCGCCAGATTGCCCGCCAGTACACCAGTAATCCCGTTTAACCCCTTGATCGCCCCCCCCAGTTAACCCCTTCACTGCCCTGTCACCAGTGTCACTGATCAGTGAACCAATTTTTACTGATCACTGTATCAGTGTCGCTGGCGACTTCCGATAGTGTTAGCGCCCCTCCCAAATAGTGCCAGTTTGCCCGCTAGTGCACCAGAAATCCCATTTAACCCCTTGATCGTCCCCCTCCCCCCCCCAGTTAACCCCTTCACTGCCCTGTCACCAGTGTCATTGATTACAGTGAACAGATTTTTACTGATCACTGTATTAGTGTCACTGGTGACTTCCCATAGTGTTAGCGCCCCTCCTAGATAGCGCCAGTTTGCCCGCTAATGCACGGGATTTTTTTTACCAAAAATATGTAGCAGAATACATTTTGGCTTAAATTTATGACTAACTTTGAGTTTACGATATATTTTTTATAGCTGAAAGTAGAAAATATTGTTTTTTTTCAAAATTTTTGTGGTTTTGTTTATAGCGCAAAAAATAAAAAGCACACAGGTGATCAAATACCACCAAAAGAAATCTCTATTTGTGTGAAAAAAAGGACGTAATTTTCGTTTGGGTGCAACATTGCATGACCGCGCAATTATCATTTGAGTTAGTGCAGCCCTGTATAGCAAAAAAAGGCATAAATTACAGTATCTATACCATAGTTTGTAGACGCTATAACTTTCACACAAAGCAATCAATATGCACTTATTGGGATTTTTTTTACCAAAAACATGTAGCAGAATACATTTTGGCTTAAATTTATGACTAACTTTGAGTTTACGATATATTTTTTATAGCTGAAAGTAGAAAATATTGTTTTTTTTCAAACTTTTTGTGGTTTTTTTGTTTATAGCGCAAAAAATAAAAAGCGCACAGGTGATCAAATACCACCAAAAGAAAGCTCTATTTGTGTGAAAAAAAGGACGTAATTTTTGTTTGGGTGCAGCATTGCATGACCGCGCAATTATCATTTGAGTTAGTGCAGCGCTGTATAGCAAAAAAAGGCATAAATTACAGTATCTATACCATAGTTTGTAGACGCTATAACTTTCACACAAAGCAATCAATATACACTTATTTGGATTTTTTTTACCAAAAACATGTAGCAGAATACATTTTGGCTTAAATTTATGACTAACTTTGAGTTTACGATATATTTTTTATAGCTGAAAGTAGAAAATATTGTTTTTTTTCAAAATTTTCGTGTTTTTTTTGTTTATAGCGCAAAAAATAAAAAGCACACAGGTGATCAAATACCACCAAAAGAAAGCTCTATTTGTGTGAAAAAAAGGACGTAAATTTTGTTTGGGTACAGCATTGCATGACCGCGCAATTATCATTTGAATTAGTGCAGCGCCAAACAGCAAAAAAAGGCCTGGCCATTAAGGGGGGTAAATCCTCTGGGGCTCAAGTGGTTAATCAGTTTCAGCTGCTTTGGTGTTAATGAAATTAACAAAAGGTGCACTACTGTAGATGGGCAGCAATGAGATGATCCCCAAAACAGGAATGGTTTTACAGGTTGAGGCCACTGACATTTTTTTCCTACTCATCTTTTCTGACTGTTTTTCACTAGTTTTGCATTTGACTAGGGTCAGTGTCACTAATGGTAACATGAGGCGATACCTGGACCTTATAGAGGTTGCACAGGCAGTCCACCTCCTCCAGGATGGCACATCAATATTTGCCATTGCCAGAAGGTTTGCTGTGTCTCCCAGCACAGTCTCAAGAGCATGGAGGACCTTCACACTGTTGGGGGGGCCAGACTACATTTTGAAAAAAATATGAACAAATTCCTATGCACACTGCACATATCTTATTTGTAGTGCAAAAAAAACAGGAAAAAACAATACAATATTTAAAATGCACTGCACACTGTAACACACTGGACACGGCAACGCACTGTACTCTGTAATGCCCTGGACACTGCAATGCACTGTACACTAACACACTGGACAACAAAATGCACTGTACACTGTAGCACACTGGACACCACAATGCACTGTACACTGCAATGCAATGTACTCTGTAACGCGCTGAACACTGCAATGCACTGTAACGCACTAGACACCACAATGCACTATACTCTGTAACGCACTTGGCACCACCATGCACTTTATACTGTAACGCACTGGACGCCGCAATGCACTGTACACTGTAGCGCACTGGACATCGTAATGCAATGTACTCTGTAATGCACTGGACACTGCAATGCAATGTACTCCATAATTCACTGGACACCGCAATGCACTGTACACTGTAATGCACTGGACACCGCAATGCACTGTACACTGTAATGCACTTGGCACTGCCATGCACTGTACACTGCAACGCACTGTACTCTGATACACTGGACATCACAATGCACTGTTCACTGTACCGCACTTAACGCCACAATGCAATGTACTCTGTAATGCACTGGACACCGCAATGCACTGTACTCTGTAACGCACTGGACACCGCAATGCACTGTACTCTGTAATGCACGGGACACCGCAATGCACTGTACTCTGTAACGCACTGGACACCGCAATGCACTGTACTCTGTAACGCACTGGACACTGCAATGCACTGTACTCTGTAATGCACTGGACACCGCAATGCACTGTAGTCTGTAATGCACGGGACACCGCAATGCACTGTACTCTGTAACGCACTGTACTTTAATACACTGGACACCGCAATGCACTGTACACTGAACACCACAATGCACTGTACTCTGATACACTGGACACCGCAATGCAGTGTATGCTAACACACTGAACATCGCAATGCACTGTACTCTGATACCCTGGACACCGCAATGCACTGTATCTGGTGCCTGGTGTGCTCTCCTCCTTTCTTGTCCTGTTGCTCCTCTGGTTACAGCAGGTGAAATCGGGGGCTTGCAGGCTGCTGCTCAAGGCCCGAGCACCCAGCGAGCAGCCTGGCTATTTGCCATTTTTTTTTCCGATTTTCTTTTCTTATTCTCAGCTGGCCTGGTGGGCCGGATAAATGTCTTTGGCGGCCCGTAGTTTGAGCACCCCTGGACTAGACAATGGCACCCTGACTGCCATTAGGTATCGGGATGAAATCCTTGGACCCACGGTCATACCCCATGCTGGTGCAGTGGGTCCTGGGTTTCTCCTGGTGCATGACAATGCCTGGCCTCATGTGGTGAGACTATGCAGGCAGTTCCTAGAGGATGAAGGAATTGATACCATTGAATGGCCCCAACACTCACCTGACATAAATCCAATAGAACACCTCTGTGATATCATGTTTTTGTCCATCCGACACCACCAGGTTGCACCTCAGACTGTCCAGGAGCTGAGTAATGCCCTAGTCCAGATCTGGGAGGAAATACCCAAGGACACCATCCATCGTCTCATTAGGAGCATGCCCCACATTGTCAGCCATGCATACAAGCATGTGCGGGCCATACAAACTACTGAGTACCATTTTGAGTTGCTGCAATGGAATTTCAGAAAAATGGACTAGCCTGCTGCATCATTTTTTCACTTTGATTTTCAGGGTGTCTTTGAATTCAGTCCTGTGTAGGGTGATAATTTTCATTTCCAGCCTTACGTTCCTAACACATTATCCAGTCCATATCAATATAGATATCCAGCATAGATACTCTTTTGGTAAAAAAATACTTTCTAACATTAGTTTTTAACTTTCCTCCTATTAGTTTGAGGCCATGTCCCCGTGATCTTGGCTTCATATTAAAAATACTGCCCTCCTGAACTTTATTCACACCCTTAACCTCCCTGGCGGTATTCCTGAGTGTAGCTCGGGGTAAGATTTCAGTACCAAGAGCGGTAACCCGGAGTTACACTCGGGCTTACCATGCGGCGTTGCTCAGGGAGTTCCTGCAGCGCTTGCCTTGTCCTTCATTCCCGCGATGCGTCCCCTGCAGCCTCCTCCGGCTGATGCCGGCATCCGGCTTCTGTGTTCCAGTTCCTGTGACATCGGGACGTACGGCGGCTGTAACCGGCGGCAAATTTAAAAATTTAAAAAAATTTAATTTTTTTGTAAATGATTATTATATAGTAAAACATTGCTGTTTCAAACCATTTCACATACATTTTGTCCCTACTGCTTTGTCCTGTGCCCTGCCTGCATTTTTACTGTTCTTTCTGCCTGGAAACTTAGAAAATTCCTTGGCATCCAAAAAGCATCCCTTTAGGTCAAAATCGGTTTTAGACCACCTAGAGAACAGCGATAGTAAATCAGAACCACTTGCAGAATTGAGTGATAATGATTCGTGGGGAAATTCGTCATCAGACACTGAAAACGATTCTGCAACTTTGCTCAGCGATGTGCGAACTTGGCGCTATATTTTAAATTTCAGTGTTTTTGGTTTGATTATATTATTGAATTAAATTTATTATTATTATATTATTATTTTTTATGATTATTTATTAAATTATAATTTATGATTTTGTGTTTCAAGTGTTATCATATACGGGATGTTTACTAGACTCTTGTTCGGACAGATTTCAGTGAGTTATTCCTAAAAATTACAGCCTACAATAAAAAAACGACATATTTCCATGTAAAATAATGGTACCGCTTTCAGTACCAAAAATCTGAAATAATCATACCGCCAGGGAGGTTAATGTATTTAAAGGTTTCAGTCATGCCTTCCCTTTCCCTTCTTTCCTCTAGATGCATTCATATTGTAAAGAAGTTTCTAATTTAGTTTAAGTAAACAACAAAGGTTAATAGTTATTTGCAATTGTCTCAAGAGTACCTAGAAAACACCCACTGCTATTAAGGCATACATAATGTACTAGTTGAGAAACAATAACATTATAACAAGAGCAAGCAATAGTTGAAGCAATCCATTAGGTGTAAGCATTCATTTTTCTTCCTTTGTTTATTTATTTTCTGCACCTGCACTAGAAAATGACTAACTTAATAATAAGGCAACATATTTGTTACAAATTGTGTGGCACTATTGAGTGCAAGTGGAAATTGATTCGTTTGTAACTATGTGACAATGACAAAATAGGAAAAAATGAAGAGACCTTTCTACTGAGACAAAAGAAGTCCAGGCTGGACTAAAGCAATATTAAACCCAAAACCAAAAATGTAATTTATTGCAGCTTACCAATCATTAGATGGTGGCCGTTAGGTGTAAGAGTTCATTTTCAATTATTTATTATTATTATTATTATTATTTATTTTTTCTTCTTCTTTTCAGACCTTTTCCCCTCTGTTTTCACCTGGTGATCTGACCTGTAACCCATCCTGTATTAGTGTGCCCCCATTCTGGATGAAGGAGCAGAGGCATCTTTGAATGACAGCATTGTCAGTTTGGGGGGAGGGGAGCGTTAGATATACTAGCAGATTTAGATACACTGACATAATGAAGCCAAATTCCAGCTAATACTTTATAAGCAGTTACAGCAAACTGTGTTTTTTTCTGTTAGGATAAAGGTTTTAAAAGCTGGTCATTGTAAGAACCCCGGTCAGTGTTAAATGGTTTGTCTTATCTTTGTAACTGATACATTCTGCTGCAGTTTGTTCTTTTGAAAAACAACAGACTTACTGGCTGAATTACCAGATGAAAACAGAAGAAAGGAAGTCTTAAAAAGAAAATTAATGCAGTCATTAGTAAGCTGCAACATAACAAATGCTTGCTTTTGAGTTTAATACTTCTTTAAAGGAGAAGAATAACTAAAGCTATTTTGGCTGTACTTCTAGGGATCACAGGAGTGCAGTTCGCTCTGCACTCCTGTGACCAGTTTTCAGCTAACAGCAGGCTGAAGCCCACTGTCGGCTGACGTCAATAACTGATCCAGTCTCTGAAAAGATCCCAACCATATGGTCAGGATCCACCCAGATGCCTGAACCGACAGCTTGCTCAGCCTCTCAGTGACCTACTGAGAGCCTGTGCCAGCCACTTCCACCTCTCCCCAGCCTGGAGCTCAAGTGAGCACTACAGGGACAGAGCAGAGAGCCAGCGACTGACAGCCACCGGCTCTCTGCTCAGAGCAAAGGGGGGAAACTGCGCAATCAGTGGTCTTTGATCAATCAGTTCTCAGTCTTAGAGCTGGCAGGGGACAGATGCTGCATTAGACCGATGCTGCATCCACCAAATTTTTTATTTTTTTTTAGAAACCCATACTTCTCTTTTAACTAAGCTTAAAACTACTCCCATGCCCCTTCTAACATCTTCTAACTACCCCATAAAAGGAAGATGCATATAAAGTTGTATTCAAAATAAAAGCAGTCAGACATCACTAACCTGATCAATCACTGTTTTTGGTAGAAATGATATTTCTACATGGCAAATAACTTACTAGCAGGTGTAGTAGAGTAATAGAAATCCAACAGACCCAACAGTCATGACATGCATGCTGCTGATTCTGTGTAATTGAATCACTAATTGAAAGGGGCATGTTCAAAATAATAGCAGTGAGGAGTTCTATTAGTGAGGTCATTCATTCTTTGAAAAACAGGTGGCAATTATTGCCCTTATTTAAGGAAGGAAGGCAGCAAATGTTGTACATGCTGGTTACAGTGCATTCCTCTCTGAAATTCTGAGGAAAGTGGGTCAGTCCAGACATTGTTCAGAAGAACAGCGTACCTTGATTAAAAAGTTGATTGGAGAGGGGAAAACATATAAAGAAGTGCAGAAAATGATAGGCTGCTCAGCTAAAATGATCGCAAATGCTTTAAAATGGCAACCAAAACCTGAAAGACGTGGAAGAAAGTGAAAAACTACCATTCGAATGGATAGAAGAATAGCCAAAATGGCAAGGACTCAGCCAACAATCAGCTCCAGGAAGATCAAAGAAGGTCTAAAGTTACCTGTGAGTACTGTTACAATAAGAAGACGCCTATGTGAAGCCAAGCTATCTGCAAGAAGCCCCCGCAAAGTCCCACTGTTGAAAAAAAGACATGTGCCGAAGAGGTTACAATTTGCCAAAGAGCACATTGACTGGCCTAAAGAGAAATGGTGCAACATTTTGTGGACTGATGAAAGTAAGATTGTTCTTTTTGGGTCTAGTAGCCAGAGACAGTTTGTAGGATGACCCCCAAACACTGAATTCAAGCCACAGTACACTGTGAAGACAGTGAAGCATGGTTGCGCAAGCATCGTGATATGGGGATGTTTCTCATACTACAGTGTTGGGCCTATTTATCGCATACCAGGGATCATGGATCAGTTTGAATATATCAGAATACTTGAAGGGGTCATGCTGCCTTATGCTGAAGAGGAAATGCCCTTGAAATGGGTGTTCCAACAAGACAACGACCCCAAACACACCAGTAAACGTGCAACATCTTGGTTCCAGACCAACAAGTTTGACGTTATGGAGTGGCCAACCCAATCCCCGGATCTTAGTCCAATAGAAAACTTGTGGGGTGACATCAAAAATGCAGTTTCTGAGGCAAAACCAAGAAATAGAGAAGAACTGTGGAATGTAGTCCAATCATCCTGGGCTGGAATACCTGTTCACAGGTACCAGAAGTTTGTTGACACCATGCAACACAGATGTACAGCAGTTCTCAGAAACAGTGCTTTTACAACGAAATATTCATTAAGTGATTCAAAGGAAAGCAAAATCTTCAAACATTTTTCAGGTTTTTTTTTAACAGTCTAATATTCACTATTTGATATATTTTTCTTCAAGTTTTGATTTGGAATAGAACGTGTTGTGTTCCCAATGCATTTGTGTGTATGGAAATAAAAGCTATTGTAAGGATTTTGAGCTTTATTCACTTTTTTTAACAGACTGCTATTATTTTGAACACAACTGTACTTACCTAGTCTAACAGCGCTTTGATCTGGTCACCTGGTCTTCCCATTGGCCGGCTTCAAGGGAGAGGAGAGAGTGCCAACATTGAATGCAATGCCTTGGCAGTGACGTCACCCATAGGCTTACTATGGGGCATTCATTGTTGGCTGTTCCTCCTCTCTCCTGATTCCACATCATGTGACCAGGCCAGAGCGCCTTGAGAATAGGTAAGTAAATACATCTCTATTTACTATAAGGTAGTTGGTATAGGTGTGGGAGCAGTTTTAGGCTTAGTTCTAGCCCCAGACTTAAAGAAGGGCTGGAGGTCAGTTTCAAATGCTGATGGGTATTTGAAAGCAGTACAGAAGGGGTACCTAAAAATTACTTTTTAATTTAGTTGCTAAAAAGACATTACTATACCAATCAGAAGAATAAATGTGTTGTTTATCTGTGAAAAAATGTGTCAGATAACATAAACTTGTGTAAGATAAAGTCTTACAATAGCCAAAAATATTGTATTTCGATTTGGGGTTAAGACATATAATAATATTATTCAGTATATTATTTATTTTTACTTCATAGACCTTTATTTATATTTTTCTCCACAATAAGGGCCCGTTCACACTAGAAAAGTAACTGTCCTTTTTTCCTTCCATTCTTCCTCAGTAGAAGAATGCCAGTCACCACTAGGACACATAGAAAACATTTGTTTCTTATGTGCCTTGTTCTCACTGCAAAACAGCCCAGCAATGAGGTGCAGTGAGGTGTGATGATATGCAGACACTATAGGTGTGCAGTGATGTGTCATAAAATACATACGGATTGGAGGCGGAGCCTAACTATGGTGGCGGTGGAGAGCTCGCGGTAGGAGCTCCCGCCTGGATCCCCTCCGACCGATCCCCTGTTGTCTCATGAATCCCCCTGAAGGTATGGTGCCCTAGAAACCAGAGACCTACCTTGGTCTGGTGGGCTCCTTCGGCTGAGTGGCGGCCCGCGGGAGGAAGAGCGGGGTAACGGAGACCAGCAGACAGCGGCGGGGAAGCTGACTGTGGTTGCCCGGGAAACAGGGAGGTGCGGCCGGGACATGTGACCGACCGCAGTGCATCCCTGGGAGGAGAGGAAGCCGGCCGGCCGGCCGACAAGCTGGAGACGGAAAGCCATGGTTGGAGCCCTGTGGGGGTGAACGGAGAAGGACTCCCTTCCAAACAAGGAAGGGGGGGAAAGCCCTGGAAACTCCTGGAGGGTCCCCCTGCGAGCAAGAGAGCCAATTCATCGGAGGAGCTCTGGATAAATCCCATGAGAGGCGCAGGGAGGGTGAGTGACTCCGGCTGTGTCCTCAAAATAAAAAAAAAACTGTGATGATAAAAAACTGTGATGATATGGGAGGAATTGTGTTAAGCTGAAGGAAAGCAGAGAATGAGAGAACAGAGGGGACCCCCAGAGAATATAAAGAAGAGAAGAATATATGGTGCTGGCAAAGAAATACACAGAAAGTTAACAGACAGGCCTGGGATTTCCAGTTTTGTATCACATAGATTTTTTTTTTTTTTTTTTTTGTGAAACACGAATTCATGAGCAAATAATAAAAGGTCCAGGAGCAATGAAGAACAAAAGTGTAAAAGGAATTGGGCATAAAGGGACCCAAACGGGTACAATTAAAAGGTACATATCCCTGGGAAACGGGACCCTGGAAAGGCCCCAGAGCAGAAATGACAAAGGAGATTTAGAATTAAGTATTCAAAGTAGCCCCAAATAAGTAATGGATTTGGACAGTAGTAATCAACAAATATCAGAGACAGAAAAAGACCTACAAATCCCAAATAAAAAAGAGATGACAGAAATGTTCAAAGAACTGGAGAGAACAATAAAGCAAGAAATGGTAAAAATTCGGAGTGATCTGGGCCAGCTGTTGTTAAGAGTGGAGGAAACGGAGCAGAAAGTTAAAAATCAGACCCAGATCATATCCAAACTAGAAAACAAGATAATCAATATGGAAAAAGTTCAGGAAAAATTGCGGTATATGGCGGAAATCCAAGAGAATAGAGAAAGAAGGAGAAATATAAGGATAAGAGGGGTACCGGAAAGCCTAAAAGGAGAACTAATGGAAGAGGTGGTTGGCAAATTACTGAACTATATAATGGGAAACTCTGATATGGAAAGGATCAATATAGAAGGAATCTCCAGAAATGGGAAAATCCAGGGGAACCATGAGAAGAATAGGCCGAGAGACATACGGGTTAAATTTATGAATCTGCAGCAAAGGGAAAGAATTTGGAGGAAAACTAAAGGAAAACCAGTAATAAAATACAGAGAAATGGACATTCAAATATATGCAGACTTGTCATCGGAGACTCTCTGGAGGAGGAGAGTTCTGAGGCCTTTGCTGGAGCAGATGAGAAAACAGAAGGTGCAATATAGATGGGGGGTACCGGAGTGTTTAATGGGATGGAAAAACGGAACAACAGCCCATTTGAGGTTCCCAGAGGACTTGAGAAACTTTTGTGATAGACTGGAAATGCAGAGAATTGAAATTAATGAATGGAAAGAAGAACATGGGGGAATTGGACTAAGGAGAGGGGATGAGTGGAGACTGGTGGAGGGGGGGAGGTAAGGCGGAGGGGGGAGTGGAGGGGAGAGAGGGTTGTTTTTTTTTTTTTTTTTTTCCTCTCTCTGCCCCTCCGTGTCCCTAATCTGCCTCTTGTTTCCTCCTTCACTCCTCTAGTTTTGCTATAACTCTCCCCCTTCTTGTTAAGAAGTACAAGTAGAAAGGGGTCAATGGGGAGATCTGGACGGAGGGGAGGCTAGCCATGGGAGGAGTGTAGCCCTAAGGACCAAATCAAAGGTGGATGTTAGTTCCACAAATGATAAATAGGCAAAGTGAAGGCCTAAAAAGAGGGGGGAGGGGGGGAGATGGTGGTGAGGTTGGGGGGGAGGGGATGGAGGGGGGGAGAGGGGAGGGATGGTGGGAGAAGAGGGAGAGTGGGAGGGAGGGGGGAGGGGACGGGAGTTGGGTGGGAGGGAGGCAGGGGAGGAGGTATTGGGTCAATACTCTGCATAACAGAAGGGATAAAGAGGAAGAGGCAATCTGGAAGAGAGTTGGAGTTAATTGGGAATGATGGAAGAAATACAGTTTATAACCTATAATGTGAACGGGCTGAGTTGTCCAGGGAAGAGATTTAGGATGTTTAATGAGTTACATCATAGGGCTACGTCAGTGGTATTTTTACAGAAGACGCACTTTGAGATAGAGGCAAACGTGAAATTGAAATCCAAACACTACCCAACATGGTATTATGCAGATTCTCCAATTAAAAGAGCAAAAGGGGTTGCAATAGGTTTGGCAAAGAATATGAGATTTGAGCTGGAGGATAGAAGAACCGACCCGGAGGGGAGGTTTTTATTCTTAAAAGGTAGACTTCAGGGGATTGACTGTACTTTAGCCAATATATACTGCCCTAATAAAAACCCGGAGATGTATATGAAGGGTCTGTTGAAAAAATTAATGGAATTTAAAAAATGGCGCTTGATAGTAGCTGGAGACCTAAATTTCTGTATGGACCCACAAAAGGATAATACCTCTTCCGTGCAAAGAGAGGGGGGTAGGTCTCTGAGAACTTTGAAAAAAGTGATGCATGAATATCAACTAGTGGACACCTGGAGAATAATGCATATGAAAGACAGAGACTATACCTTCTTCTCTAAGGCACATGAGATATACTCGAGATTAGATTACATCTTAATAGACCATCAACTTATAGATCATCTGGTTAAAATTGACATAGAGGCAAGGACGTTCTCGGATCATGCTCCGGTCGTAATGAAAATGGGATGGGGAAGAAGGTGGACGGGAGGATTAGGGTGGAGGTTAAATGAGGTTCTTCTTCTGGATGAGGATTTAGTTCATAAAATCGAGAAAGAGATTAAGGTATACTTTAAGGAGAACGAAACGGAGGAAGTATCGATAGCTACAGTCTGGGAAAGCCATAAGGTATTCATAAGAGGAATCTTGATAGCGGCAGGAGCAAGGAAGAAAAAAGAAAGAAGAGAGAGGGTCAGTGGACTTTTAAAAGAAATATTGGACTTGGAGCAGATCCATAAGAAGAAAATAACAAAAGATACGAGACAGAAGTTATTGGATAAAAAAGATGAGCTGGAGAGCTTGATGGATGAGGAGAAGAGAAGAGTATACAACAGGGTTCTGAACGAGAGATATAGATGGGGAGACAGACCAGGAAGATATCTAATGAGAGCTTTGAATAAAAAGAAAAATAGGAATTATATAGAAAAGATAAAAAGTCCAAAGGGGGAGTTGGTCCACTCAAATAAAGAGATTATTAAAGTGTTTACGGAGTATTACAAAAAGTTATATAATATTAGTCCCCAAGGCCCGCTAAAAGAAGCTCAAGAGGGAATTAATGAAAAAAAGATGATATACTTAAAAAATGCGGGATTACCAAAACTAAGTGAAGCACAGTTGAACTCCCTAGACGCAGAAATTTCCCAGGAAGAAATTAAAATAGCATTAAGAAGCACAGGGGGGGGGAAAAAGCCCAGGCCCGGATGGCTATACAGTTAAGTACTATAAGAAATTTAGTGAAGTACTGTTACCCAAGCTGGAGAAATATATGAATGCTCTGGGAGGTGGGATGGAAGTGAGGAGAGAATCCCTACAGGCCCATGTAGTACTTATTCACAAAGAGGGAAAAGATCCATCTCAGTGCTCCAGCTATAGACCTATCTCATTATTGAACACAGATACTAAACTGTATGCAAAGGTGTTAGCAAACAGGTTGAGGGATCTGATGCCTGATTGGATCCATGGAGACCAGGTGGGCTTTGTACCGGGGAGAGAAGGTAGAGATAACGGCTTGAGAACCCTGACGCTTATTCAGAAAAGTAGAAAAGGGAAAGCCCCAGTGGTGCTCTTGTCAATTGATGCAGAGAAGCCATTTGATAGAGTGGACTGGGGCTTTATGATGGACAACTTAAAAGTGCTGGGGATAGGCAATAGAATGCGAGAGTGGATAAGTAAACTATATAGGGAGCCTACTGCAATCATTACGGTAAATGGGGAGAGATCAGAACCCATTGGAATGTCTAATGGTACAAGACAGGGCTGTCCACTGTCCCCTCTGCTATATGTATTGTCACTTGAACCTCTGTTGTCAATAATAAGAAACAGTGGATCGGTAAAGGGAATTCAGATAGAATCCATAGAACATAGAGTAGCAGCCTTTGCGGACGACTTATTGTTCTATGTGGGGAATCCCCGAATAACTCTCCCAAATATAATGAAGATTCTGAAGGAGTACGGTGAACTATCAAATTTAAAAATTAATCCAACGAAAACAGAGATCTTGAATATTAATATATCAAAGGATGAAAAAGAAAAACTACAAAAAGAATTCCCCTTTATATGGAGAGAAAAAGAGATAAAATATCTAGGAATAAAACTCACTGCCTCATCTAAGCATTTGTATAGATTAAACTATATCTCTTTGATAAATGAGATCAGGGAAGATTTAAAAAGACTAGAAGGAGGAAATCCATCCTGGATAGGACGTATAAACCTAGTCAAAATGGTAATTATGCCTAAAATACTGTATAGATTTCAAATGGTACCAATTAAAATTCCAGAAGCCTTCTTTAAGATAATGAAAAAAATGTTAACAAGATACATATGGAAGAATAAAAAACCTAGAATAGCATATGAAACATTGAGTAGGACTAAAGAGAAAGGGGGATTGGGTCTACCAGATGTCAAGAGATACTATAAAGCAGTGGTTTTAGCAAGAATATATGACTGGACATTTAACCATAAGGGGAAAAGTTGGGTAACAATTGAAAATGATCTTAGTGGCATTAGATTGAGTCAGATGATATGGGTCCCACCACAGTTTAGGGGAAGTAAAGAAAGCACAAGTATCTACACTTTAAATGTCTTTAGGGTATGGGACAATTTACACAAAAACATGAAATGGGAATTTAATTCTATATTAATGCCTCTCACAAATACTGAGTACTTTCCCCCGGGAAAGAATAAGATATCAGGGAGATGGTTTAGAAAGGAGGATACCCAACTGAGAGATGTTTTGGTGGATGGGGAATTGAGATCACTTAAAGATTTAATAGAGAAGAAGGGAGATATTTTTATTAGAATAGATGAGTGGAAATATCATCAATTGAAATGTTTTATTGGAAATCTACCGAAACCCCTGAGACTAAAACAGGAGTGGAATATGTTTGAAAGGTTGTTAGAGACACGAAGGGATGGGAAACACGGTATTTCAAAAGTGTATAGAATACTCACAGAATTAGACACAAACACAAAGTTAACTTTTATGACAAAATGGGAAAGGGATACGGGTGTTGGGTTTGATGAAGATAGACAGAAAAAGATGTTTAGATTGATACACGATAATGTTAGTATGAGAGAGGTTGAGGTTAATTATAAGTGTGCGACACGATGGCACATCACACCGAGTGTAGAGCACAAAATGAATGGGAAAAATTCAAATATGTGTTGGAGAGGATGTGGAGAGATAGGCACGGTGTTTCACATATGGTGGGAATGTCCGAAAATCCAGGCTTTTTGGAAGATAATAGTCAAAGTGATTGAAGAAATAACTGAAATTGACATAGGGTTAGACCCAACGACGTGCCTCCTACACAATGTGGAGACATCAGTAAATAAATATAAAGATTCAGGTATATGGTACTTCTTGAATGCGGCGAAAGGGTTGATACCCAAGTTTTGGCGGAGACCTGAGGTACCGAAGGAGGAAGACTGGATTAATAGAGTAAACCAAATAGGTAGAATGGAAAGATCATACCATATGCAGAAAGATAGGATGAGAGTTTATTTTAGGAGATGGGAAAAGTGGGAAAGAGCGGGATTGAAAGAGAAATATAGGATAATATGAACTAGGATGTTAGCAAAAAATTAATAAGCCTCAAGTGATTAGAATGGGCTAGAGTCTGCAGAGGGGGAGGAGGGGGGATGAGGGGCGGGAAGGGGGGGGTAGTGGGATGGGAAAGAAAAGAGTTTTTAGTAAGGGAAAGATAGAAATGTTATAAATGTCTATTTGTATGAGAATTATTTCCCTTTTTTAGTACTTGTATTAACATGAAAAATTCAATAAATATTTAAATTTAAAAAAAAAAAAGATACATACGGATTGGTACACCCTTGTGAATGAGGCCTAAGAGTTTATAGGGGCACTGAGAAACACCTGTCCATGACTTTGTGGGTTTTCTTGGGGCCCCTGAACTTGCAATCCAAATGAAGCTGTTTTCAGTATTGAAGCTGAAGCCTTCTTCCCCCAAATTCCTAAATGTAATATGTGTTGCTTCTCTCAGTAAAAGGGAGGAGCACATTGCAAGGCAGTGGGCCTTCTGAGTTAATAGTCTATAGGGTTCATTTACTAAGTTCTCTGAGCAGAATGAATGTTCACACTTTTAAAATTGTATGTGCATTTTGGCAAAAGCAAATGAGAGTAAAGAGGGTAAACCTGTTTTCATTTTGAGTACCCAATCATGTGCAAAAGAAACAAAACAAAAACAAAAAAGAACAGGATTATTGCCAGCACATGATTGTTTGATAAAAATAAGTTTCATCTTATTTTCTAAGCTTTGTGAACAATCAGTTTCTTTATGATCCAGGAACATGTTTATGTTATTCATGTTGATACGTTTCCGAACAACCAAGAGTCTTTTTTTGCAGTTGAAGTATGTGTTTGTGGGTTGGGTAACCTGGAAAGCATATAGCATGTGTGTGTGCCTGGAGGTTTTTCCTTAAAATTTGCATCTGATATTTATACTTCTGAAGAGAATTAGGGTTACAAACTCCAAACGACAGTCAACTATTTAAATATGGGTATTTTCTCACTGAGAGCTTCTCCCTCATTGTCTGGTCCTTCATTTTGTGAGATGTAGCCAGTTATCTGGCTGGAACTATCATGGACTGAACGATGGATGTCTGGGTGTTTCTCAGTTCATCAAGCTGGACTGCAGTTCACCCTATTAACCGTAATTTCACAATTTTCCAGGAACAAGTTTAAAGGGAATAATCTCTAGGGACCATTTAGCTATCCTGTTAAATATTTTCTTAACAGTTGTGAATGTAACTCAAAAACTAATTAGTGCATTAAAGACAAATAAGTAAACTAAAAAAGGGTTTAATTTTTTTTCAATACGCTACTTTCTCATATATTTTTCTACTGGATCCAATAGCTAGTTCAGAAGTTCTGCTTTATACTTTAGATTGTTCATTATTATTTTATAGTGAGGACAAGATGCGGAAAAATTGTGTGCAACATGAATTTTTTTTTTTAGATTGTATATTTATGCCAACAGAATGTTGTTCTATTACCTTAATTGTTACATTATTGTGGTCAGCATTGCTTTGTATATATTTAGGGCTCAGTCAGATCAGCAGTGCTTAGTTAAAGATTAATAGTTGAAGATTAGCATGCAGGCATCTATATCAGAGAGGTTGCCAATCCCTGGGCAAAGTCATGAGAATGAAACGCATTGGGACACGGCTGTACGGCAACCTGAAATAACGTAGCACGTTGGATCTACTTCGGGGGACATTTTTTTAATTTTTATTTTTAATAAAGGACTTGTCAAAAGACTGTCTCCTGTCTTTTTAATCTACACTTTTTTTTGTGAATGGGTAGCGGTACCATGTACCCCATACTCATTCACATGGGGGGCGGGATCTTCCAGATTCCGATAAGTACCCTGCCCGCAGATCCCCACAACCACAGCCCAGGGTTGTGGGGAAGAGGCCCTTGTCCCCATGTTGAAGGCTTACCCCAAAGCATCCTCCCTATGTTGAGGGCATGCGACCTGGTATGGTTCAGGAGGGGGGGCACTTGGATATCCCCCGCTTTCCTGACCTGCCAGACTGCATGCTCAAATAAGGGTCTGGTATGCATTTTGGGGGGGGGACCTCACACCATTTTTTTTTTAATTTTGGCATGGGGGTTCCCCTCAAAATCCATAGCAAACACAAAGGGCTTGGCACAGATGGGAGGCGGGACCCCACGTCATTTTAAAAAAAATTAAAAAAATGCACACAATTGTTTTTACATTCAGCTGTCAGCGTGGGAACCCCATTGACAGCTGAAACAATAATGAATGTTTCAATACTAAAATGCTGCATGACTTAATAATATAACTCATGCAATATTTTAGTAACTGAGCGGTATCTTAACACATACTGAGATGCAGTAAGATACCGCTCAGCAAATTGTTCGTGTTTGACTGCGAACCGAACAGGGGGGTGTTCGGCCCATTACTAATTAATAATTATGCTACCGAAATTAGTGTCTGCTGCAAATTGTCTCCAGCATTGCTCCTGTTTCTTCTTGCTGGGGGCTGCCATTTTGCTGAAGCCCAGAGCCCCCAAACAGCAGTAAAGCTTTAGGCTGGCAGAAAATTGGCCTCTAGTGGCTCTGATTTTTGGCACAGTGCTTATTACTACAATAACAATGTAAATAAAAAATCCTTAACATCCCCCTGCTTTCCTCCATAGCAGAAGCAGATGTTTAATAATGGATAGACTGAGGGCAGGTAAGCCTGGGGGGAGCCCAATCCTCATTAAAAGCACAGGGGCACACTTGACACCCAGCATATAGCACAATGGCAGCCCAGATGTCCAGTGTCCTGTGTGTCCCCTCCCCTCATGTGCTTCTACTAAGGAGGCTCTCAAACGTTAGAATTGCAGAATACTGGGGTGCCGTGGAGAGGCTCTGCAGCTTACTCATGTATTTGCAAATGTGTGCAAACTAACGTGAACTGTTAATAATAAAGCAAGTATACAGTGCTCATTGCATAAAATAATAGTAAAAATTATAGTTAAAAAGTAAATTGATGGTAGGAACTTTCATAAAACACAATAAAGCATATAAAATGGAATATCAAGAGAAATAGTGAATGGATGAAAATTGTGATGGCAAACCAGCTAGGTATAAATGACTCCTGGTCACCAATTTCATCAAAATAAACACAAGTGCAACTTATAATGTTAAAATCTATCAGTCCAGTGAAATGGTGAATGGATGAAATCAAAGATCAATATGTTCAGAAGTGCAGATATTAAGGGTGAGAACTGGATAAGATGTAGGTGACTTCTTTTGTGATGTAAATGAAGTATGCCTGCAGTTACCAGAAGCACAAGGATTATGCGCATAAAGTGAATATCAAATCACACTTAGGGTCCTCGCAGTCATCCAGGATCTGGTCATCATAGGGGTAGAGGGGGGTGTAGCAATTGTGCATACAGAGATGGACGCGGTCACCCATCTTGCTAAGGATCCTCCATCTTGTATCATTTCTACTCCCAAACCAGCCTCTCTCCAATTTCCCCCCTCCCTCAGGAATGTGGTCTGGATGATGCCAGAGATCACATTCTCAGTGGGAGAGCTTAATGGTTATAAATACCACTAGCTGGTGCCCGGGTGTCTGTTAGCTTCTCAATCTGAGATATCGTAAATCCATAAACCAAGTCCTTCACTGAGCTGCAAAGACATTCCAGATAAGCCGTAAAACAGACATCACATTCAAAATCCACTTTCCCCTATGATTTCATATCTTGGAATATGAAAGACTTACGAGGAGACCAGGCATATATTCAGATCGGTCACTTTAATACAAGTCAGCTGATATATTACACCCCCTAGCTGGAATTTACAGGAGAGCAGAAAATGATATCTCCTTAACTGCCCCAAGCAGGTATGTCATATTTCATATCTAGACGTTCAGCAGATGCTTCTGCATATTAATCTACTAGTGGCTAGGCTGCTACATGCACCGAGGGTAAGTTATGGGTCATGATATAAGCTGGAAGGGATTTTGGTTCTAGCTTGGGTCTCCGCCTCCAACACCCTTCCCAAATGAGGTGATTGGTTCTCTAAAACAAGGAGACACCCTGCTGAGTTCCTAGAAAGGCTGTTATGCTTGGAGCAGAAAGTTAAGTTAAGCTGAGTTGAGCTAAGTTGAAGAATTCTCCCTTTTAACACCAGGAACCAACTTTGGGAGATAAAGGCCCTTCTGCTCAGGAAACTTGATCTGCTTAACCCAGGACTTTTGGCAAGTATTCTACCTCCCTAAACTTCTTTCTGTTATCTCTTTGCTGTGTTATTGCTCTCTGTATGTATTTATATATATATATTGGCTACATCTTTTTCTGTAAATATTTTTATTGCACCTTTTGGCCTTTTAGTAATAAATCTTACTTTCTGAAAGTGTTGAACTGTTTCTAAAGCTCTTTAATGCAAACTAAGAACCCCTGTCTCTGAAGAGCGCTACTGTGTGTTTTAAACGTCTGCATACATCTGTCTGCGGTGACATTGTGTATACAAACGATTATTCAAACATCATAGTGTTATTGCTGATATTGCCGAGTTTCCACTTTCTCTGTACAAAAAGGAGGTGGCGGCAGTGTGAAGGGTTAATTGGGTAATTAACCTGACCCAGTAACAATCGCTCCCAGGCTGCAGGTACACAGATTGTGGTCCATTAGCTGGAAAATCTTTGTGCAGGGTGCCGCTGGGCGTGGCATTGTTACGCACGTGACAGTGCGGTTTTAGATTGGCTAGTCCTACCGGTCACGAGTTTGGTGAGAAAGGCTGGGGTCACTAATGGTTCACACACATCAGGCAACTCTCCAAACCACGTATTAGACCAAAATCATGTGAAGATGTTCAAGAGGATGATTCCTTGTGCGATACCGGCTATTTTGATGATTCATACCAAGGGATATTATTCCAACCTTAAGATGGCTGAAAAATGATAAAGCTACCAAAACAAAGGTATAATATAGTGTAGTATGTTTATTACAAATTGGTAAAATCAATAGATGACAATGACATAAAGTCCGTCATAAAAATCCATAAAAATCAATATATGAATGTACATAAAATCAGATAACTGTGAAAAATAGCAGGGAATATTCCAAAAATCAAGCATAGAAAAACAGTACCAAAATTAACCACTGGGTCCACGTGTAACCTCAGTGGGAAAAGTCAGTAGGACAGGGCTAATCGCTGACGTGTTTCGTGTAAAAACACATTGTCAAAGGGATAGCCCTGTCCCTGATGTTAAGATCTATTTATAATCGCATGCGAATACTCATTATGAGTACCGCAGTGTGGAAAACTAACTGTGCATGCGCGAAGCGGGCACCATTTTGCCGAAGTCCCGAGCACACACACACTACGTCTGCGATCGCAGGGATAATTGATCTGCGCATGCGCGGCGTGGGCGCCATTTTAAGGGAGCTCATATGACTGTCAGCAGCAATGACACGAAGAGACCACGGGCTGCTTAGAGAATGACAAAATGAGAATTGATTAGAATTATACAATCGGGATATGACCCATGATAAATGTGGTATAAAGGTGTCAACATTAACGAAAAGATCCTAAAAACAGCTATCTTCAACCATATATTATAAATATTTACTAGAGGGGAAAAAGACATAAAAACAGGCGCCATTTTATTGTGGGCCAAAAATGTAGGGAAAAAGCATTAGGGATAAATGAATAACAATTGGAAATTCAAAAATACTGATAAAATATGACTAAAAGGAGTAATATAATTTGTGTGAGAAGAATAAAAATAGGGGTATATATCAAAAATATAATATTCAAAAACTACTGGTCTCTAGATATATGCCCCAACTTACATAATAACATATAAATACATAATAGAGTATCCAATGCACATTAAAAGGGTAAAGTAAAACAATATCAATGTTCCAGAGGAATAAGTATATAACAAATGAATCCTGTATTGGTTACAAATTAAAACTAGGTCTAAATACTAGGCTACATGACAGTAAAATAGCATATAGAAATGTATAGAATAGGATACACCAAAAAAAGATTTTTAAAAATGTTAAAAGGTGAAAAAATCCAAAACTAAAATATTCTGAGGATTAAACAATGGGTTTATGAAAAATGTATCAATAATACTCTGATGTAATAAATAGAATAGAACACACCAAAAAAGGTAAAAGATGGCAAAACATTGTAAAAGACTAGGATTAACTTAAAATAACATTATACGATTTTAAACCATCATATATGTTCTAATAAGTAAATATAAATGAATAAAGCAGAGTATATAAAACTTTATGAAGAGTGGGGTACTGAAATTACCTACCTAGTATCGATAAAACAGTTAATGTTTAATTCGACATTATGTCCCAAAGGAGACAAAGATCTAAGCTCATAGATCCATTTTGTTTCTAGTTTCAAAACCTCTCTTGTTCTGTGATTACCTCTCCAGTTATGTTTAATGATATCTATGCTCATAAATTTAAGACTCTCTGGATTCCTATGGTCAAAATACCTGTAATGCTTGGACAACGCATGTTCTTTAAAACCTTTTTTGATGTTATATACATGCTCTCTCAGAAGATCTCTGAGTCTTCTAGTTGTCCTATGTACTGCTTTTTACATGGGCATTCCAGCAGGTATACCACGTGGGTGCTATTGCATGTGATTAGTGAGTCTATACCGTAAGATTTACCTGTGGTGATTGAAGTGAATGTTTCTTTTTTGGTTTTCCGAATACCATTACATGTACATATGACACATTTATTATAAGGATAAAATCCTTTTAAGACGTAAGAAAAAGTAATGTTCTGTGGTGTGTCTATTACATTAGGAGCTATAAAATGCCGTAATGAAGGAGCTTTCCAAAAAACAAGTTTGGGTCTGCCAGGAAGGGTATTACCCAATATTGGGTAATTTTTTAGAACAACCCAATTTTCTTAGGGATTTTTGAGATGTCTTTATGCTGTATTGAATAATTAGTTATAAACGGGCATACCTTAGGTACCTTATCTTTTTGACTAGTGGACAACATTTCAGACCTATCTATAACCGCTATTTCATTAATGCCCTCTTCTAAAGAGACAGTGTCATATCCTTTTTCTATAAACCTCTCCTTTAGGATGTTGGCTTGTGAGTAAAAATCTTCCAGATTGTTGCAGTTGTGCCGTAATCTAACAAACTGGCCTTTAGGAATATTCCTAAGCCACATTGGGTGATGGCAACTTTCAATTGGTATAAAACTATTACGGTCTGTACTCTTAAAAAATGTTTTGGTAGTAATATTGGCACCTTCATTTGTGATGAAGAGGTCTAAAAAATTGATTTCCACTTGGCTGAATTGATACGATAAATTAATATTAGAATCATTAAAATTGAGTGTTTTAAAAAAAATTCTGCAACGAAAATTCATTTCCTTCCCATAATAGCGGTATTGGCTCGTTGGGCTCCCACATAGAAGAATACATAGACTTTTTTCTCCAGCCACTAGTGACATCCACTCCCACGTATCTTAGAGATACTAAACAGATCCTTAATGATTTAGCCAGTGTAAAAACTAAGAAAAACAAAGAATAAGTGAGCGCTTATGTGATAGTATATAATGTATAATAAGCAGCAGCTGTACACCCAAAAGGCACCGTATCAAACCTTCAATAGCATATATGTGAACAGGGAGGTGCAGCGCTGTATAACCAAACAAATAATAATTACACAATAGTGAACAGTGACTGTAAATTAGTAATGCCACTATATGGTGGCTCTAGGTGAAGAGAGTGAAAAACAGTCCAGTGAAGGAGTGCTCTTAAGATCCAGGGTGATCTTCAGACGTCCAATATACAGGACCATCGGGTGATAAAATATAAAGACTGCGCACTCACCAGATACGCAATCTTTATGCGCATTTGTGTAAAATTATCACTAGACCTCCTGTATCGTCATCCTGGTCTGGTCAGATCTGGTCAGCATATCCCTCATGGCCCGGTAACTGGATGGATGAAGCTGTTCCGTAGACTTGGCCGGTTCTCACCAGAACTCTATTTCTGTGATGTACACAACTTTCCAGAATCCTTCTGCGAAGCACGTTCTAGATAAGATCTCTCCACAGTGCGCACACGTATCCCTCGCCCGGAACCTTTCTGTCTTGGCCAAGACAGAAAGGTTCCGGGCGAGGGATACGTGTGCGCACTGTGGAGAGATCTTATCTAGAACGTGCTTCGCAGAAGGATTCTGGAAAGTTGTGTACATCACAGAAATAGAGTTCTGGTGAGAACCGGCCAAGTCTACGGAACAGCTTCATCCATCCAGTTACCGGGCCATGAGGGATATGCTGACCAGATCTGACCAGACCAGGATGACGATACAGGAGGTCTAGTGATAATTTTACACAAATGCGCATAAAGATTGCGTATCTGGTGAGTGCGCAGTCTTTATATTTTATCACCCGATGGTCCTGTATATTGGACGTCTGAAGATCACCCTGGATCTTAAGAGCACTCCTTCACTGGACTGTTTTTCACTCTCTTCACCTAGAGCCACCATATAGTGGCATTACTAATTTACAGTCACTGTTCACTATTGTGTAATTATTATTTGTTTGGTTATACAGCGCTGCACCTCCCTGTTCACATATAGTGTAAAAACTAAGACATCCACTTACTCAGTGACAGCTGATGTGGCTTCACTGTATACCAACATTAAACACCAAGATGGTATGACAGCTGTTCAGTTCTACCTAGAACAAGCAATAGACATTCCTCAACAACAAAAACAGTTTATCATGACACTACTCAATTATGCCATGAACCACAATTACTTTTGGTTCAATAACCAATATTATCTCCAAATCACTGGTGTGGCTATGGGCGCAAAATTTGCGCCTAGTTTGGCCAATTTATTCATGTCCTGGTTAGAAGAAGTGGTTATTTACTCAAGGGATTGGCCGGAACTGTCTTTTTATCGTAGATATATAGATGATGTGTTTTTATTATGGGAAGGAGATGAATTTTCGTTGCACAATTTTTTTAAAACAATCTTTTCGTTAATGTACCTTTATACCACATTTATCATGGGTCATATCCCGATTGTATAATTCTAATCAATCCCCATTTTGTCATTCTCTAAGCAGCCCGTGGTCTCTTCATGTCATTGCTGCTGACAGTCATACGAGCTCCCTTAAAATGGCGCCCATGCCGTGCATGCGCAGATCGATTATCCCTGCGATCGTGGACGTAGTGTGTGTGGGACTTTGGCAAAATGGCGCCCGCTTTGCACATGCACAGTTCGTTTTCCGCAAATGAGTATTTGCGTGCGGTTATAAATAGATATCAGGGCTATCCCTTTAACAACGTATTTTTACACGAAACGCATCAGTAATTAGCCCTGTCCTACTGACGTTTCCCACTGAGGTTACACGTGGACCCAGTGGTTACTTTTGGTACTGTTTTTCTATGCTTGATTTTTGGAATATTCCCTGCTATTTTTTACAGTTATCTGCTTTTATGTACATTCATATATTGATTTTTATGGATTTTTATGATGGACTTTATGTCATTGTCATCTATTGACTTTACCAATTTGTAATAAACATACTACACTATATTATACCTTTGTTTTGGTGGCTTTATCATTTTTGAGCCATCTTAAGGTTGGAATAATATCCCCTGGTATGAATCATCAAAATAGCGGGTATTGCTCAAGGAATCATCCTCTTGAACATCTTCACATGATTTTGGTCCAATACGTGGTTTGGAGAGTTGCCTGATGTGTGTGAACCATTGGTGCCCCCCTCTACCCCTATGATGACCAAATCCTGGATGAGTGCAAGGACCCTAAGTCCATGGGCTTCTGGTAAGTGCAAGCATACTTTATTTACATCACAAAAGAGGTCACCTGCATCCTATCTGGTTCTCACGGTTAATATCTGCACTTCTGAGCATATTGATCTTTGATTTCATCCATTCACCATTTCACTGGACTGATAGATTTTAACATTATAAGTTGCACTTGTGTTTATTTTGATGAAGTTGATGACCAGGAGTCATTTATACCTAGCTGGTTTGCCATCACAATTTTCATCCATTCACTATTTCTCTTGATATTCCATTTTATATGCTTTATTGTGTTTTATGAAAGTTCCTACCATCAATTTACTTTTTAACTATAATTTTTACTATTATTTTACACAATGAGCGCTGCTGTCAGGGCTCCGGGAATGACCAGAGGTGTGTGGACCGACACAGGGAAACACAGACTTCAGGTATAGCGTGTAAACAAGATAATTTATTAAGGACAACACAAACATAAATGCAGTGCAACAAACCAAACCCAAAACTAACACAGATACATACAGCAAGGTGAAACAAACCCAAACCTAAACTGATATATATATATGTATATATATATGGAGCACAACGTAGTCAGGCAGGCCGGGTCGGTAGCTAACGGGCAAAGAGGGTACCAGGAGCGAGCGGAAGAGTGGTCAGGAATAGCCGAGGTCAGGACAGGAGGAGTTCGTTCAGAGTCAGGATCGAAGCAGGATCAGGCAGGAAGCAGACAGGATGCAGGTACAGGGGCTCATGGGAAACATACACCAAGGCACTGATCACAGGCCTGGTCCTGCTTAAATACACCTCCTGCAATCAGCCTCAGGTGATGGCCTGATTGCAGAAGTGAGATTCTGGCTGCTGAGAGCACCCACTGGCCAGCCTTGGTACTGCAGCCCACAAGGCAGGTGAGTCCCACCACCATTGGCGAGTCCATTCCTGACAGCTGCATACTTGTTTTATTATATACTTTGAGGATTAAGAGGTTTTATCCTTTATGCCAGTAGCTATTCCCATTCAGTGTGCGCACTCTAACCTTGTGTTGCTGATAACGTGAACTGTTAGACAGGACAATTCAAATGGTTGCAGGCTGATTGGTAAGTTGATTTGGGAATTTTTCTCCATTGTTGTTTGACATGCGTTGCTCTTCCATGTGTTCTGTATACCCATGCAGCAGAGACTCCTATTGGTATAGTACGGTATTTATAGTTTGTATATGCATTTTTGTTTATATATATATAAAGAGAGAGAGAGAGGGAGAGAGAGACAGAGGGAGAGAGACTGTTGTCTGTTAAGCAGGTTAATTGAGAGGGTATTTGCTTTCCTTAAAACTCACTGCAACTAGATCTAGATATCAGACTTTGAAAGTGAAAATGATGCCATCAAAATAAGAAACTACCAACAAGTCAGGTGCATTTCTCTTCATTAATATGGTGTCTGTGTCATTATATTCCTTTGATACTAGCATAGTGTGGTAGCATGGCATAGCTACTACACTATGTACAAAGTTGCAGCATGTGGTCTTCTGTTAATAAGAAAAGTTATCTAGTGTGACAGGAAAGAATAGCTCCTAACTTCCACCACCTGCTGATGTAGTTCTCCATGAATTGTAAATACAGATAACCATATTGTTAAAAAAAAGGCCTGTCTGACTACTTTTGAACTAAGCACATTTTTGCTGTTAATATTAATACACAAGTAAATAAACAAAGAAATATTTAGCTAACTATTGTTTGTTTTTCTTCTGAGCAATGTGATCACATATGAAGGACTATTTTAGTAAAAGTGCAAAAAGTGCATTTGCCCCAGCCACTGGGGGACAGGGGACCCAGCCAGAGAGTAATAGGGGCTATATCAGGAATTGTAAAGGAGTTTAAACATTAGCCACCTGCTGGTCTGGTATTTCTTAAGGCCCTTAATTTTTCCTCACTTGTCTTTCAGTTTATGAAATCATGGTGAACCTAAATACTCTTGGGGGAAATAAATATACATGTAGCAAAAATCTGTCCATGGTCCTGATCTGACACCAAGCAGAGCATTCTGATTTTGCCAGACAAAGAAGAATTTAAGGGGAACATCTCAGTTACTACGGTTAGAGGTAGTGGAACCTAGGAAACAAACTGAGAAGAATGTTCATTCACCAACATCAAACTGGTTGTCTCAAGGTATTAGCAGGCGTTCTATCGTTCTGTATCTTTCTATATATCAGATATGGTGTATGGTACAATGTGTAACACCAATAAATCCAACCAAACTCATGAACCCCAATCCATGCATTTATTTCATTCTCATAAAATACTCTCACAGGGTGCTACCTGTTTTACAAAGCAGATGTGTTTGACACACTAACATCTTGAATTAGCCCTGAGTGTTAGTCTTGCTGATTTCTTCATATGAATAAACACAGATCAAAAAGGAACTATTTCACCACATTGAAATAGTTCCTTTTGTAAGGAAAGTGTAAAGTAGAGCAACATGCAAGAGTAGATGGTGTAAGCAGTATCCATGCAGGGGATATCACTTCCACCAGTCCTGCCTGTCATTAAAAAGGCAAAGGGTGATTAAAGTGAGCCTATACTCAAGCAACTTTATCCTTCAAAAAGCATGTAACAACAACAGGCATTCTGCTGGGGGCCATTTATGCATCATTCCACAGTACTCTATGGCTGTGAAGCTGCCATATTAATGGAGCAATTACTGGGCAGTTTTTCCTGGTCCTAGAAAAGTACACCCTGATGACATTATCAATGTGATCCAATATACAGACGTAGGAGTGGGTGGAACAGGCCTCTAATACTGTCAAAGTCCTGACAGACACCTGTGAGGCTAGAAAAATGGAGGCTGTCTAGGCCCTGTCACATGAGATTAAGTGCTCTGCTTCTTCTAGTCAGGAATTATATGCTAAAAGTATGTTCTATTACTGATTACGTTGTCACAATAAACTGCGCTAATAAGTCCCTGTTAAACAGCCAAAGTTTAGATTTTGAGTAATAGTTGTGCCTTAGACCTGTCTACCCAACACTCAGTTATCTTTTTATGTAGATTTACATTTCAAATTAAAAGAGCTTCTGTGAACCAAGGACAAGAAGTCCCAATCCATAAACCTGCCTAATATTTTTTTGCTGAAAAATATATTTTTTTTATGCAACTTTTATTTTCTGGATGCTTTCCTCTTTTACTTCAGGTCCTTCTAATTAAGCTATAGCATCACTTGCTACTTGTAAAACAGCAGCAGCACTCCTTCTACTAGTAATATGGCATGCAGGGATAATGATTCCTGAAATGCCATTTCAAAATTAAATCTATCAGGAGCCAGGTCTCATTAGCCTGGCAGGCTCAACTACACAACATGCTATGACTATAAAAATAGCAAATTAATCACTTTGCTAGAAATACAAGCCAAGCATTACTATTCTTTGTTCTCCCCATTACACACAGAAAGCAAGAACCGTAAAAGAGGTAAATATGGGTGTTTTTAAAATAAAAATTGTTGCTATTTTCTGTGTTCCAAATGAATACACATAAAAAAAAAACACTGTCTAGAGTGAAGGCTCCAATGAAATCAGATTTACAAGAAAAGGAAGTGATTAGGCCTGCTGACTCAATACATGACACTGTATAGATGGCCTTGTTGAACACAGGAATTCACAGACCTTATCTAGTTAGAAAGTAAGCAAAACCATAGGCTTTTACAAAATGCCATTATGGAATAGAAGTATTACTAATGATGACTGCATGTGGTTGTACGGCTGATAATTGTGAAGCCAAAACATGCTGAACCTCTTTCATATTGGTCTGGATTAAGCTAGAATAACATTATCGGGTGAAAATTCCCTTTAGGATTAGGCAGACTTCCTAGTGATAAAACGAGTCTGGATCCTGCTTAATATATAGAACAGTGACAGTACAACTTCTTAATTGAAAAAATAATGTAGGTAAGTTAAGAAAGGAAAGAAATGTAGCAAAATAAACTAGATGGTTCATCATATTTTACATTTGCACTGCTACAGAATATGTAGAATCTCCAGATAAGTGTAAATCAAAGTTAAAAAGTCAAATGAGCACTAATGAGAAAGAAGAAACTAACTCATCAGAAAGATCATAAAGAACAAATTAGCATGTTCTGGAAGTAAGCAGCCCAGTGTCAGCTCTCATTACTCTTACAGAGATTTGCCCATCTATACGCACTACTGCAGCAAGTATAAGGAATTTGGCAAAGGTGCCTTCAAGCAAAGAATGGATCCCATGAAGCAGCACATCTGGTATTGGAATGAATGGCAGTCTCAGCCTGGGCTCCAACCAGACCACGCCCCCAATGCATTCCCCATTATTAAATTCTGAGGGGTGGAGTGAAATGTGTTGGGGACATGGCGTGACCTGGCAGGAGCCCAGGCTGAGACTGCCATTCATTTGAATACCAGTGGGTTTGCATAGATGTGCTTCATGGGACCCATCCTTTGATTATCAGTTGCTTTGTGCTGTGACAAGTGCCTTCCCTCACCTGCACTCATATTGGTGGACACATGATTGCTTTCCCTTGTAGCCTGAGTGCAACATGTTTTCCATTGTCGGTTAAAGCTACAGTACCTCTGATTCCATGGATGGCATATCAGTACTACCAAAATTGGAGGTGCTGTGTAGTCCAAAAATCAGCCAGCTGCTTTGGTTGCTGGCTCTGGGCCATCCCATCCTTCCTAATGCAGCTTAGTAATGACCCATTTTGGTGATGGACAGCCTTACTAGCCAATAGTAAAATGTGTCATTTGGCAGTGCAGTGGAAACCAATCAGCTTACAGGCTTTATTGCTAAAGCCTAATTGAAGAAGCTGAGGTTAGAAGCTGATTAGCTACCATGCACAGGTGCACAAGATTCTATGTGAACCACCTTTAGTAAATCTCCCCAACAGTTAAAATCATGGAAATTGGCCACTGTTTCAATTGTACAACACCCTTAGTTTAAAGGGTACAAGAGGATCGGAAAAGGCATACAGAGGATGTGGTATTGGTGGAGAAAGGGAATGTGAAGGAGAGGAGTAGGGTAATTTAGAGAGAGGAGAATTTCTCATGGTATATGTTAGAAGCATAGGGCCGTCTGGATGTATCTCCTTTTTGTGTTGTCTTGCTGCATGTGTCATGCCTGAATGTGAAATATAGAGATGAATTGATGTTTAAATTAGGAGATAAATATGGTTTTGTATGTACACTGCTCAAAAAAAAATTAAAGGAACACTTTGAAAACACAACATATCTCGATGGGGAAAAATATCATGCTGGATATCTACACTGGGTAATGTGTTAGGAACGTAAGGATGCCCCATCGTTTGATGGAAATGAAAAATATCAACCTACAGAAAACTGAATTCAAAGACACCCCGAAAATCAAAGTGAAAAAATTATGCAGCAGGCTAGTCCATTTTTCTGAAATTTCACTACAGCAACTCAAAATGATACTCAGTAGTTTGTATGGCCCCCCATGTGCTTGTATGCATGCCTGACAACGTTGGGGCATGCTCCTAATGAGATGACAGATGGTGTCCTGGGGTATTTCCTCCCAGATCTGGATCAGGGCATCACTGAGCTCCTGGACAGTCTGAGGTGCAACCTGGTGGCATTGGATGGACCAAAACTTGATATCTCAGAGCTGTTCCATTGGATTTAGGTCAGGTGAGCAGGGGGGCCATTCAATGGTATCAATTCCTTCATCCTCCAAGAATTACCTGCATAGTTCCGCCACATAAGGCCGGACATTATCATGCACCAGGAGGAACCCAGGACCCACTGCATCAGTGTAGGGTTTGACAATGGGTCCAAGGATTTTATCCCGATACCTAATGGCAGTCAGGGTGCTATTGGCTAGCCTGTAGAGGTCTGTGCGTCGCTCCATGGATATGCCTCATGTGCTCAGGGTGAACCTGCTCTCATCTGTGAAAAGCACAGCCTGTCTCCTGGAATCTCCTCCATGCTCTTGAGACTGTTCTGGGAGACACAGCAAGCCTTCTGGCAATGACATGTATTGATGTGCCATCTCTTGAGTATGAATGTTGTGATGGGGAGAAGTAAGAGTAATCCCTTTCTGTTGACATCTCCAGATATCGTAAAGGTTGTTGGCAAAGAAAGAAATTGGTTTAGGCTATGGTTCTGGGGTGTTTTGCCAGAGGATGAATCTAGTTGTATGTTTCCCACTATATTGAAGTCCTCACCTATAATCAGGTGGCCTTTTCTGAGAGGATTGATTTTGGTGAGCAGGTGTTTGCAAAATGAGATTTGATTGGAGTTCGGACCATATACGTTGACAAGTGTGTAGGGAATGACGTTAATAAGGCATACTAAGATGTGGAAACGGCCTTGAGGGTCCACATATTCAGAGGTAAAGTAAAAGTTAATCGAGTCTTTGATTGCTGGTTTTTTGTGGTGAGAAGCCAGATATCTCGTAGTGAAATTCTTGATTTGGAAGATAGGAGTCTTAGAAGAGGCAAAGTGAGTCTCTTGGATAAAGATGAGATCTCCGTGGAGAGCATGGTACTGGATGAACTGTTGAATTGGAGTCGTATATCTTGTCATACTTGTGAGGTGGGGTGATTCAAAACGTTGGGTGAGCAGCAAATAGCATCAAACATATTGTTAGGAAGCATTGTAGAGTAAGAAGTTATTCACAGGCAGGTGATGCAGAAAAACTTGCCAAGGGTGTAGCTTAATAGTGTGGAGTATGGTCGACTGGTATTGGCAAACTATAACTTTGGGGAAAAACTTATGTTAAAAAATCTTGCAAGGAACATGGGTAGCCAATGTCATCTGGGGGCAGTGTAACAACCATGACGACAATAGCTTTTTGTCACGTAATGAATGAAAAGAACTAGGAGACATCAAAAGTGAGGCAAGGCCTTACAGCAACATGTGTGATGTAGTAATGGTCAGGGGACCATCTATTAATATTTCTTAGGTTGTTGTGAGGTATTCCAGCAGTCTTCAGCAGGTAGTATATTCCACTCTTTAAAGAGATCAATGCCTTCCTCCAGGTTCCAGACTATGAAGGATTTGCCCTGATTCTTTATGATGGGTAAACCCCACTGGTACCCTATACTATGGTTTTGCAAGGCTTTGGTAATAGATAGTAGCTTCTTTCTATTGAGAAGTGTCGCCTTGGATAAATCCGCATATAATTTGACCCCTGCGAGGCAGGAAAGGCTGACGGATTTCTTGCCACTGTCATTAGCTTTTCTTTGATGTGGCAAAAATGTACCCTGATGAGCACATCTCTAGGGATTGAAGCTGGTAAAAAGGAAGGTTTAGGAATTCTGTGAGCCCTGTCGAGTGCTGCTTCTAATGGGCCTAGTGATGGTATGAGATGCTTCATGAACTGTTGTAAGTAAGGTATTAACACGTCAGGAGTGATTGACTCTGGAATGCTGCAAAATGTAATTTTATTTCTTCTAGAACGGTCTTTTAGATCAGCTATTTTGTTTTTTAGTTGTAGGATTTCGTTCTCATGATCTGCGTGAGAATCTACCACAGTATTATGCGCTGTAAACATGTTAGCCATTTTGCACTCTGTATGCTGTAGATGTTTGGTATGGTCAAAAATAGCATTTGATAATGGGGTGATCACATTTGTAATATCGTTTTGCAGAGTCTGCCTGAGTGAAATAAGCATATTTTTCATGGCCAATTCAGAGACAGGTTGGTCAGAAGCAGGAAATTTCTCAATGGCGGACTGTAATAGTAGTGTAGGAGTATAAGAGGTATCTGGAGAGTGGGAGGTGGCTTTAACAGGCCCCTCAATCCTGGGCCTCAATTTTGCTGGACTGCGGGAAGTGGGTGAGAAAGGAGGAGATAGTAAAACCAGGAGCCTGGGATCTGGTGTGTATGCTGATTGATCTACTGCAGGGACGGATCTCCCACATTATATGGTGCCGGTGCCATCTTGTATTTAAGGGTCCCGGGCCATGTAGAAGTCTGTAAGTCTCTGTGGCTGTGCCAGAGACTTACAGAGCCAAAGCAAGTTTCCGGAAGGTGAGAGGGTTTATATCCCCTGATTCAGGTTGTTGGTGTCCCGCTCGTCACGATGGAATGTTGCGCTGCTATGGAGGTGGCCTCAGAGCTCTGTCACTAAGTGGCCATCTTAGGAGTCGGCCGTGCATGCGCCCCCCAACAATTATTTTAAACCAATCATACTCCACATATAAATTATTTTAAACTCCAGTTAACTGTAACAGTTGAGATTTTTTTTGTCTTCTAAAACTAAAATATACTGTACATGAATTCTCTTTTATATTACCTCCTTACAAGAATTATATCAAAGACTTACAATAAAAGAAAAAAAAAACCTCAAACACTTCGTCTAGCAAAAAAAAAGGATTGTTATATCACTATAGTGTACTGCACACATAATGTTGATTTAAAATGCCATTTACATTTACAGTACAAGCCAATGTGGTCTATAATAAGCTGTGTATATGCATAAGGATGTTTCCCCATTAGAAGTCTGCTTTATAGGTATCTTTAAAAGACTTTAAAAAAAGGTAATGGGAAAATATTACAGTAACTATTTTCTAAAGCTAGCTTTTATTAGCCAAGTCCCATCAAAAATCAGTATCTTAAAGTGAACTTGAAAGTCAAACAGTCATTACAGGGTTTTGCTGTGTAACTATTCCACAAAGAAATCTTAAAAGAATACATACCAATTTAGCTTAAACCGAAAATACTTCTTCAATGCAAAGGCAAGAGCTGATAAACAGTGATGGTTTCTATGTTATAATTACACATTCTGCACGTGTACACAATGTTTTTCATTAGATTAAACTTATTTCTGTAACAGTTGTATAATTTTTTCCAGTACGCATTCATTTAAACATGCAAAGTATCCACAAAGAATTAGCCTTATAAATTTTTTGCAGTACCAATTTTTTATTTTCTAAAGGATAAGTAAACTTAACCGCTTTCCTGCCGGCCTATAGCAGAAATACTGCTACATTGCAGCAAGCAGGCCCGGACTGGCCATAGGGCACACCGGGTATCTGCCCTTGGCCTGTTGATGACTGAGCCGCATAGCGGGAGGTAAGTGGCAACCGCAGTCTGGACAGGGTTAACATGCAGCCAAGCCTGTGTCTCCTCTCCTGTTCCTCTGCGAGAGGAGCTGTAGATCTGCACTGATCCAGCCCTGATCCCCCTGCTCAGATCAAACACAGAAGACTGAGGAGCGAGGAGGGGGCGGGACACAGACTGACACTTGGGGAGGAGGGTTCAGGGACCACACTACACTCGGTCATTGGCTGCAGAGAGACGACATGTGACTGGTGGAGAGCGAGAAGTAGTAGAAGTACAGACAGAGCTCTGGTGTGCGAGAGAGAAATAGACATCCCAGAGAGAGAGAGGAGAGAGGGGGGGAGAGAGAGAAAGAGAGAGGGGGAGGAAGGAAGGGAGGGAGAGAGAGGGGAGATAGAGAGGGAGGGAGAAAGAGAAGGAGAGATAGAGGGGGGAGAGAGGGAGGGAGAGAGAGGGGGGGAGAGGGGGGAGGAAGGGAGGGAGAGAGAGGGGGAGGGGGGAGAGAGACAGAGAGAGAGAGGGGGGTAGAGAAAAGGAGAGGGGGGAAGAGGAGAGGGAGGGAGGGAGGGAGGGAGGGAGAGAGAGCGGGGGAGAGAGTAGCTGAGGGAGGGAGAGAGAGGAGACAGAGGGAGGGAGAGAGAGGAGACAGAGGGAGAGAGAGAGGGAGGAAGAGGAAAAAGAAGAGGGAAAGAAGGAGGGAGAGAGAGAGGGGTAGAGAGAGAGGGAGGGAAAGAAGGAGAGAGAGGGAGGAGAGAGAGAGAAGGGGAGGAAGAGAGAGGAATAAGAGAGAGAGGGGGGTGAGAGAGAGAGAAGGAGGTGAGATGGAGGGAGGGAGAGAAAGAGAGGAGACGAGAAAGAGGAGGGGAGGGAGAGAGAAAGGAGAGAGAGGGAGGGAGAGAGAGAGAAGGAGAGAAAGAAGGAGATAAAGAGAAGTAGAGAGAGCAGGAGGGAGAGGGGGGGAGAGAGAGAGGGGGGGAAGAGAGAGGGAGATAAAGAGAGACAGAGAAGGAGAGAGAGGGAGAGAGAGGGGGAGAGGGAGTTAGCGAGAGGGGGGGGGAAAGAGAGGAAGGAAAAAGAGAAGGAGAGAGAGAGAGAGGAGGAGAGAAAGAAATAGGAGGAGAGAGATCTGATATATAGAGAGGAATCCCATATATAAAGAGTGAGTGATCTACTTGGATAGATCTTATATACAGAATGACCAAGAGAGGGGGGTGTTATGCGGCCATACCTGTGTGTCCTCTCCAGGATCTCTCATCCCGCCGACAATATCACCCTATCAGCAGAACAGGGGGTGGGAGGAGCTGCACAGAGAGCAGGAGTCTTTTCATATTCACAAACTTATCACCTGCTTATTAATATGATCCAGATCTGCAGCTCCTCCCACCCCTGCTCTGCTGATAGGATGAAATCGTTGGAGGGCCAGGAAACCCTGAAGAGGACACACAAGCTGAACCCTGCCTCTGCCTTGCCGAAGTAGGACTGTGCGGGGGAGGCAGAGTGTAAAAGGGGGGCACTGTGAAAACAGAGAAAAAAGGCAGGGGCATGACTGCAAGGGGTACTGTGATATAAAGGGGACTGCTCTGTAATAAATTCAGTGCCCCTTTACATTACAGTGCAGAGGACCCAAGGACCTACTCCATGAATATCCCATCATCAACCTCACCCGTGAATGCCCACTCCCTCCCCCCTGAAAAACTGGTCGCCCAGTCTAAAATGCCCAGGCCTAATTTTTTTCCCAGTCCGGCGGCCACTGGCAGAAGGGCTGTGCAGAATCATGTATATATACATGATTTTGCATTTCTGGGCAGGAGGCAGCCTCAGCTGTCAATCACCGGGTCCCAGCCAGCGATTCCCCGCCAGCACTCGCCGATCACCGAGTATCACTGACGGGGGAGAGGTCTGTATGTAAACAATTCAGATCTCTTGCTTGTCAACTCCTGAACACTGCTTTGTATTGCTCTGCATAGCAAAGCAATACAAAGCAATGTGCTTACACAGTGAAACACACACACAGCACATAGTAAAACTGCACACAGCACTCAGTTAACCCTTTGATCTCCTCAGATGTTAACCCCTTCCTGTCCAGTGTCATTAGTACACTGTCAGTGCTTTTAAATAGCACTGATCACTGCATTAGTGTCACTGAGGATGTCAGTAAGAGTTAGACAGTTCCCCCCAGTGTCAGAATGTCCGCCGCAGTCCTGCAGTCCCGCTATAAGTCACTGATCGCTGCCATTACTGGTATAAAAAAAAAAATTCATGTATATATACAGCCATTTTAGATGCTATAACTTTCATAAAAACCAATTAATTTACACATATTGGGATTTTTTTTAGCAAAGACATGTCGCAGAATACATTTTGGCCTAAATTTATGATGAAATTTGATTTTTAAAATTTTTTTACTGGACATGTTTAATAGTAAAAAGTAAAAAATATAGTTTTTTTTCTTAAAATTGTCGCTCTTTTTTTGTTTATAGCGCAAAAAATAAAAACTGCAGAGGCAATCAAATACCACCAAAAGAAAACTCCATTTATGGGGAAAAAAAGACATGAATTTTATTTGGGTGCAGTGTTGCATGGCCGCGCAATTGTCAGTTAAAGTAATGCAGTGACGTAACACAAACCGCTTCTGTAACCGCTTCCTGACCGCCCTATAGCAGAAATACTGCTACAGGGCGGCATGGGTGCACAAAATCACATATACATATATATATATACATCTATATATATATATATACATGATTTGCGCTCCCGTGGTTTTCACGCCCCTCCCAGATAGCGTCAGATTGCCCGTCAGTACACCAGTCATCACATTTAACCCCCTGATTGCCAGGAGCACGCTTATGCACAATAAACCTCCATTGCTAGTATAGTATCTGAACATATCAATATCTTTGATCAGATCAGCACTATACCAGCGTTCACATTAGTATAGCGTCCCCAAAAACGCAGCGTTAGCGGGATCACCCCCGGCACCTGCCAGCACCTGTGTTTAGCCCCTACGCTTACCCTCTCCCCCAGCAAGTGCAGTGTCAGTAGGTCACTGTCACTTGATACATTGCACACAAAACTGCAGTGTTCGCAGAATCAGGCCTGATCTCTGTTAGCACTTGCTGGTAAATGTTGATGACTCTCATATGCAACAGAGTGCCAGTACTAGTGCCGCTCTACCTATTGGTGAACTGGCGAGTACCAGCGGTCTAGTACATCTTGGTCTTTCACATACCTCCTTGATTTTTGGAGCTGTTTTTCACGGAATATCTGTATGCATTGATTGTGGATCAAAGCAATTATATACACAGCAATTTATCATCGCCAACTCAAATTCAAACCTTGCCAGACCATTCGCATGGAAACTCATTACGGTTTTCGAATTTACATTTTTTTGGGCCTAACCCTCAACATAGGCATTACTAAAAGAAATGAATTGCGGTTGTATTGGTCCGCAGACCTGATTCATCATATGCCCGTGTTCTCTGCTGCCATGGCCAGGCATAGATATGAGAGTATAATGTGTTTTATGCATTTCAACAACAATACACTCTGTCATCCTCGGGGTGAATTCGACCGGCTCCACAAAATTCAGCCCCTCGCAAATCTAACCAAAAATTTGCAGATGTCTATACTCCCCAGCAAAAAATCTGCCTTGCTGAGTCCCTGATTAATTTTTCTGGCCGCCTTGCATTTAAACAATTTCTCCCCAGCAAGCATGCCAGATATGGGGTCAAGATGTAGAAGACCTGTGAGAGGACAACAGGCTACACTTATAAGTTTCGGATTTACGAGGGAAAAGATAGTCACGAGGACCCCCCGGATGCCCAGACTACATGGGGAGCAGTGGCAAGATAGTTTGGGACTTGGTGTCATCCTTTTTCCATATGGGGTACCACTTATATGTGGACAATTTTTATTCAAGCGTGCCACTATTTAGACATTTGTACAATCTTGGAAATGGCGCATGTGGCAAAGTGTGACCTAATGTGTGCCCACCATTAGAAGTGGGTGGATGCAGGGACGTATATTCTAATGGTGGGCATACCACACACTTTTTCTGGCAGATATTTCTTCTCTTTTTTTCATTCAGTCCACAGGCTGCATAAAAAAAAAGAACATAGCATATACACCCAACAAGGACCAGCGATGTACTGGTACATCACTGGACTTTGAATGGTTATACCAGGATGATGCCTACAGCTGCAGGCACCATCCTGGTATCGTTTTTTTCAGCCAGAGATTGGCTTTCATGTGAAAGCAATCCTAGTGGCTAATTAGCTGCAGGATTGCTTTTACAAACAGCAGGATATGATGACCCCCTCCCCTTCCACGGCCTTCCTGGGCAGTCCCGTGCCATCGGGGGAACCTGAGAAAGCAGCCGGTGTTTCTGCCAGCTGACCATAGAGCCGATTGGAGACCAGAGTGGGGGGGTAAATCCTCTGGAGGGCAAGTGGTTAAAAAAATAAATAATAAATGCAGTTTTTTGCAGGAGCCTGGAAAGCGTTGCAGATCGCCATTTTAGAACCACTATATCTTAGCTACAGTGAGTAACAGAAGTATTTGAACACCCTGCAATTTTGCAAGTTCTCCCACTTAGAAATCATGGAGGGGTCTGAAATTCACATTGTAGGTGCATTCCCACTCTGAGAGACAGAATTTAAAAAAAAAATTCAGGAAATCACATTGTATGATTTTTAAAGAATATATTTGTCTTGCACTGCTGAACATAAGTATTTGAACACCTAAGAAACAGCAAGAATTCTGGCTCTCAAAGACCTGTTACTGTGCCTTTAAAAAGTCCACCTCTACTCCACTCATTAATCTAACTTAGTAGCATCTGTCTGAGCTGTTTAAAGACACCTGTCCACCCCACAGTCAGTCAGACGCCAGCTACTACCATGGGCAAGACCAAAGAGCTGTCAAAAGACACCAGAGACAAAATTGTGGACCTCCACAAGGCTGGAAAGGGCTACAGGGCAATTGCCAAGCAGCTTGGTGAAAATAGATCAACTGTTGGAGCAATTGTTAGAAAATGGAAGAGGCTAAAGACGACTGTCAGTCTCCCTCGGACTGGGGCTCCATGCAAGATCTCACCTCGTGGGGTATCACTGATGATAAGAAAGGTGAGGAATCAGCCCAGAACTACAAGGGAGGAGCTGGTCAATGACATGAAGAGAGCTGGGACCACAGTTTCAAAGGTCACTGTCGGTAGAACACTACGCCGTCATGGTTTCAAATCATGCATTGCACGGAAGGTTCCCCTGCTCAAGTCATCACATGTCCAGGCCAGTCTGAAGTTTGCCAATGACCATCTGGATGATCCAGAGGAGGCAAGGGAGAAAGTCATGTGGTCAGATGAGACCAAAGTAGAACTTTTTGGTCTAAACTTCACTCCTCGTGTTTAGAGGAAAAAGAAGGATGAGTTGCTTCCCAAGAACACCATCCCTACTGTGAAGCATGGGGGTGGTAACATCATGCTTTGGGGGTGCTTTTCTGCGAAGGGAACAGGACGACTGCACTGTATTAAGGAGAGGATGAATGGGGCCATTTATTGTGAGATTTTCAGTAACAACCTCCTTCCCTCAGTCAGAGCATTGAAGATGGGTCGTGGCTGGGTCTTCCAACATGACAACAATCCGAAGCACACAGCCAGGATAACCAAGGAGTGGCTCCATAAGAAGCATATCAAGGTTCTGGAGTGGCCTAGCCAGTCTCCAGACCTAAATCCAATAGAACATCTTTGGAGAGAGCTAAAACTACGTGTTGCTCAGCGACAGCCCCGAAACCTGACAGATCTAGAGGAGATCTGTGTGGAGGAGTGGGCCAAAATCCCTGTTGCAGTGTGTGCAAGCCTGGTCAGAACTACAGGAAATGTTTGACCTCTGTAATTGCAAACAAAGGCTTCTGTACCAAATATTAACACTGATTTTCTCAGGTGTTCAAATACTTATGTTCAGCAGTGCAAGACAAATACATTCTTTAGAAATCATACAATGTGATTTCCTGATTTTTCTTTTAAATTCTGTCTCTCAGAGTGGGAATGCACCTACAATGTGAATTTCAGACCCCTCCATGATTTCTAAGTGGGAGAACTTGCAAAATTGCAGGGTGTTCAAATACGTCTGTTCCTCACTGTATACCCTGCTTTTGGCCAAAGGTTGAGTAGCCACATATATACATCAAGTTGCAACATTATCAGCAGGCTGTACCTGGTTCATGCAACAGCAGTTACATGCTGAGAGAAGTGAACATTTAGAGCATAGTCACTGTTATTTCCAGGCAGTAATAGTATGGCTATGTCCTTGGTGGGACTCTCATAGGACTCCAGCTATTTAATCAGGGGAGGAGGTTCATGGTAATGGGAAGGGAGAACGATCTCGACGCTGGGGCTAAGAGTTCAGTGGGGGGTGGGATTTGGGGTGGGAGGGGATGTTGAGGGGGAGGGAGGTGACAGGTGACACCTGAACTTGACATAATTTACATGAAAATTCTGATCTGATCCACCAAGCTGGCTGCAGTCCACAATACAATACACACAGGAGTAGATTTAGGAATACAAAAAAGGTGCCTGCCCTTTGAGGCATTTGTTTTTAGCTATATGTTAGAGGATGTTATAGAAATGAGTGGTCTTAGTTGCTGGCCCTGTTTGTATTTTTGTACAATGCTAATCCTAAATGACTCTTAAACTGTGAGTTCAGTGATTTATTCCATGTAGTCTTCTCATTTTGCAATCTATTTCATAATCTAAGTCGGAGTCAGTGAATAGCAGTGCAACATTAGGTGTATATTAAGCATCTGTTAAATATCTTGTATCGCTACAAATGAAAGTTCCAAGTATCCACCAGTTCTCAAACAGTGGAATTTTGCATTATTGACCTTTTCTTCAGAATTCTGTTATTTTGCCAAATATGCTTCTACAGGACCTTCATTACATCTCAGAATAATAATATGTTTTTTACAACAAAATAAGACTATCAATGTTTTTAGACAATGGAATTACTTGAGTCTGGGGATGAGGAACTAGCTGACTTCATGCACAATGTAATTAAAATGAAATCAGTTTTATTAGAATATTATACCATTCTTTATTACAGGAGTTCTGCTCTGATGTGCATCTCATTAGTATAAGAATATTTAATAGTAGAAGCTGTAGATATTTCTCTATTAGGAACATTCAATGGTGCCCCATATGACACTTCGAGCATTGTTCCCCCCTCTCTTTCATCCTATACAAATTGAACCCAGTCACTTCATAAATCAGAGACTGATTGGAGTTATTTCTCTCCTCTCTATTATATATTGCTTATAAGTTTCCATCTGTAATAAGTGTCTTATGACTCAAGTATTCCTTCCAGACTCAAACACATAAAAAAAGGAAAAAAAAGAAAACTGAATAATTGCTCCAGAAGCCATAACATCGTCTAGGGCTACTGAGAAGTCTAGAGCTAATGTGTTTCGCATCACACCATTGACTTATTCTATGGAACTCTGCTAAGAAGTACTGCTGTCTCAATATATAAATACATATACACTAACAGGACACTTCATTATGTACACCTTGCTAGTACCAGTTTGGACCCCCTTTTGCCTTCAAAACTGCTTTGATTCTTCATGACATAGATTCAACAAGGTGTTGGAAACATTCCTCAAAGTTTATGGTCCATATTGACATCAGTTGCTGTTGTCTTTCTATCATCTCAAACCAGTCTGCCCATTCTCCTCTGATCACTGACATCAACAAGGCATTTTTGTTCAAATAACTGCTGCTCACTGGATATTTTCTCTTTTCCAGACCATTCTCTTTAAACCTAGAGATGGTTGTGTGTGAAAATCCCAGTAGATCAGCAGTTTTTGAAATACTCAGACCAGCCTGTCTTGCACCAACAACCATGCCACGTTCAAAGTGACTTAAATCCCCTTTCTTTCCCATTCTGATGTTCAGTTTGAACTTCAGAAAGTTGTCTTCACCACGTCTAGACACCTAAATGCATTGAGTTGCTGCCATGTGATTAGATGATTAGAAATCTGTGTTACCAAGGAATTGAACAGGTGTATCTAATAAAGTAGCCGGAGAGTGTATATACATTATATTGCCAAAAGTATTGGAACAGCCCTCCAAATCATTGCATTCAGGTGTCCCAATCACCACCATGGCCATTGGTGTATAAAATAAGGAGTGACGAATCATGCATTTCTGTCTGGCAATCTGATTATAAAAATCTAATTATAAAAAAAAAAAAAAAAAATCTTGAGGAGTTCTTCCATATAAATTTGCAATCTGTATCAAACTCTGGCACCCTTTGGTGTGCTCACAAAGCATATATACGTGGTATAATTTTACAAATGTGCGCTAAATCTAAAAAGCAAAGAAATAAACAGCTTAATTACTTTCTACAGAATATTCGCAAACTAGAAATGAAAACTAAAGCTCAAATTGATCAAACCTCCTCGAATACACTCTCCAGACTAAGGAACGAATTACGCTCCTTACTAATGTACCAATTTGATAGAAGTACGCAAAGATTAAAACTCAACTACTACTGTAATGGAAACAAAGCAGGGAAATACCTAGTGAATAAAATGAAATCCCTGCATACTACAACTAAAATACCATATCTTATTAACCCAAAAGAGAAAACTAAAATCACTAATCCTCAAAAAATAGTAAATTCATTTGCTAGTTACTACAATTCGCTTTATAAACTAAATCCACTCTCCAACCTTCTATAGAAAACATACAAGCATTTTTATCACAAATTTGCTTACCCACTCTTTCGAAATCACAATTAAGTATCTTAAACTCCCCTATCACAATAAACGAAATAAACAGAACAAGAGAAAAACTACCCAATGGCAAAAGTCCAGGACCAGATGGATTTTCCAGCGAATACTATAAAAATTTCAAAATACCTCAAAAGTCCTCATCTAAGCCAACTATACACTGACGCGTTTTCTTCCGCCTCATTACCTTCTGAAATGCTACAAGCATTAATCGTAACAATCCCCAAATCAGGTAAAGATCAAGACAACCCACAAAATTTCAGGCCTATTTTATTATGCAATATTGATATTAAGATTTATGCTAAAATTATAGCATGTAAACTGGCCAATATACTCCCAGATTTGATCAAGCCTGATCAGTTAGGCTTTACTAAAGATAGACAAACATCTGATGCAGCCCGGAGACTAATCAACATAATTCATTGCGCAGGCTCACAAAAAATTCCCTCCTTATTATTTGCTCTGCACGCCGAAAAAGGCTTTTGATAGGATACACTGGACATACATGTTCCAAGTACTGCATACATTTGGATTTTCAGGAACAATTATTAATGCTATTTCAGCACTTTACTCAAATCCTTCCACCCAAGTCTATGTACCTAACATGCTATCCAAACCATTCTTAATTACGAATGGTACCAGACAAGGATGCCCATTGTTGCCACTAATTTTTAACCTCTTGCTGAAACTACAAGAAACAATCCAGATATACATAGCTTCTATATAGGTAAAAACCACCACAAAGTAACACTCTTTTGCAGATAACATCATTTTAATGCTAACTAATCCCTCTACTTCTTTAGCAGCAATTCAAAAACTCTCATACAAATCAGTAATATTTCATATTATAAAATAAATGCATCCAAATCTAGTATCCTAAATCTAGGTGTAGATCACATTCTAAAAATGCACCTCCAAAACAATTTTTTTCCTACATTTGTGAAAATGAAGCCATTCCTTATCTTGGAATATTGTTGATAAACAAAACCTCTGACCTAGGAACTCTCAATTATTTTAAATTCATTCCAAAAATTCACCTTAATCAAATGGCTAAACATGAACTATCCTGGTCTGGCAGACTGGCCTCATTTAAAATGTTCATATTGCCACAGATTTTATATCTATTTAGATCAATTCCAATCCCAATTAAATCTTCATATCTATCAAAACTACAATCTATGCCTAAAAAATACATCTGGAGAAATATGAGACCTAGAAACTTGCATAATATATTAATCAAACACAAAAAAAATAGGAGGAATGGGATTTGTTGAAATTAGGGACTATCACAAAGCATCATTATTAGACCAACTCAAACATTGGTTTATAGTGGAAGATGATACAAAATGGGGTGACACTGAAAGAACTCTAGCCTCTACTACAGATTTAAGCGCCATACTACTAGCAAGCTCGTGGCAAAGAATTCCCACTAGTAAGACATCAACTGTACAAGCCTCAATTGAAGCCTGGAAATCCTTAAACTCCATATCTATAGATCCTCTCTGAATAAGTCCTCTTCCTATACCTATAATAGCCTTAGAAGTCATAATGCCTAGCATAGATATCTTGAACTGGGAATATAATGGCATACGAACAATACAAGATATTTGTGTTAAAAACAACATAAAAAATGTTGAATTCCTTATGAAAGAATTTAACCGCCTCCCTTCTGAAAAATCAACCTATACATGCATCAGTCATTGCTTATCGAAACATCCAGTAAAAACAATATATATATACCTAAAGTATCTTTACAGTTCTATAGCTCCACTACTCCTAAATCAGATGGTATAACCCTATTTTATAACCTTTTACAATGCAAATCAGAATTTAACAAGACTACTCCCTTAATCAAGTGGGAATGTGCATTCAGGAATGTATTTTCAGCTACTAGATGTGTTAACCTTCCGGAGCTAACTCACAAAATTTCCACAAGATGGTATCTAACACCTTACCAAATGGCCACATTCTCAGAACAACATAGTCCTCAATGCTGGATGGTGGTCAGATTGGTACTCTTTTACATATATTATGGACATGTAAAAATATTAGAAGCTATTGGTATAAAGTTTTCCACATGATATCGGAAATTACTAGGATATTAAAACAACCTGATCCTACCCTAGCCATTCTGAATATAAATACAGACACATATCCAATCCATTATTGACTTTTAGTGACACATATTCTTCTAGCATCAAGACTTACTATTACTAGACACTGGAAAAAAGACTTAGCCCGTTCTCTAAAAGAAGTCATTGAGCTAGTCCAGACCCACTTTTCTATGAGAAATCTTTAGGTTACCTAAACGATTGAATTACCAAATTTGACAAAACCCTTGGAAACCCTGGTCCGGCTGGTTCAGAACTGTAACCTAAGATATTATTATGTTTAACCTTTTCTTGGATACTCTAAAATTATTATTTTGTGGAACTAACCTATGTGGCTTACGGCCAAAGTTAAAAAAGCTATAGAAATTAAGAAAAGAGCTTTTATTAAATATAAAAATTAAGGAATGCTATCATCGTTTAAACATTACAAAGAATATAACAGAATATGCAAAAAAGAAATAAAGGCCGCAAAAATTGAAAATGAATGACAGACTGCAAAAGAAAGCAGGACCAACCCCAAACAATTCTTCAAATATATTAATAGTAAAAAGGTTCGGTCCGAGAATGTAGGCCCTTCACAAAATAATCTAGAGTGGGTGACTGGGGACATAGAGAAGGTAAATTTATTAAATACCTTCTTCAGTTCTGTGTATACAAAGGAGCTTGTCCATAATGTGCATGGTATTGACACAGCTCCAGATGATCCACCTTGGCTCACAATTGATATGATCCAAAACTATTTAGATAGTATAAAGGTGAATAAAGCACCTGGACTGGATGGCATACAGTCACGGGTCCTTAAAGAATTGAGCTCTGTCATTTCAAAGCCATTGTTTCTAATTTCTAGAGACTTTAATGACTGGCATAGTACCACTTGATTGGCGTAAGGGCAATGTGGTGCCAATATTTAAAAAGGGGTCAAAATCTTTACCAATTAATTATAGACCTTTTAGTTTAACTTCTATAGTCGGGAAGATACTGGAGAGTTTAATAAAAGACCACATAGATAAGTTCTTGCTGGAAAAAAATATTTTAAGCAACAGACAGCATGGATTCATGAAAGACAGAAGTTGTCAAACAAATCTGATTTCTTTTTATGAGGGGGTGAGCAAAACCTTGGACAGAGGGGTTGTGGTGGACGTGGTATACTTGGATTTTGCAAAAGCGTTTGACACAGCTCCCCACACACGGCTAATTGTAAGGTAAAGTCTACGGGCTTGGAAAAATCAATATGTAATTGGATTGAAAACTGGCTAAAAGATTGTATTCAAAGAGTAGTGGTTAATTATTCATACTCTGAATGGTCTAGGGTTGTCAGTGGTGTACCCCAAGGTTCAGTGTTGGGACCCTTACATTTTAATAAATTTATAAACGATATAGGGTCTGGGATTAAAAATCCCATTTCAGTCTTTGCAGATGACTTGTTTGTTAAACTTTACCACAGCACCTATATGTGATATTGTGTAGCTTTTCACTGTCCTATTTTTGATTTTTATTTTTTTTTGTAACTATATTTGTAAAATCAAATAAAAATGTATTATGGAAAAAAAAACAAAAAACCTAGAAGAGACTGAAGCTAGATGTTTATAGCATAACAGCCAGGTGATTAGCATTTTCAGAAGGAAATCAGCTATGCCAGCCTCATCTTTCTCTAATGAGAGGTTCCTTTTAACTGTTGTTAAATGTACAGTACATGACAGGAAAAAGCTACTGCCACTGTTCAGGAATACTGGGGAAAAAAAGTATGCCGAGATCCTCAGTTAACACTGTGGAATGTACCCCCTGGCTGCTTTCCTTGTAGGAAATTGTACACTTCCTGATGAGTACAAGCACAGTCTCACAGGACAACATAAAGAAAGTGATTTCTTTGCTTTGTCATACATATTGCCAGCAGCTGTTTCCTACCACGAGAAATCAGCTTTATATTCATGCAGAGTACAGCATCTGCAAGCAAATGTGAGAACTGGGAACTGCCAATAGTATTATTATTATTTATTTATACACTTTGAGCTTTCATTGTGAGAACCTATGACCAGAAACAGTAGAAATGCAGTATGTGCCCCAAATGCCTTCTACTCTAAATATCAATAATAATTATTGTATGCACACAAATTAAACAATCAAATATTCACAGCTGCTACATATTTCTGTGTGTCCAGCTGTTATATGGACACAGTATATGGAAGCTTGAGACTTATTCATTTCAATATTCTTTGAAACACCTGTCATTCTCGTATACCCAACTACAGTATATGTTCTGCATTAGTCATATGTTACCATACGGTGAAGAGAATTACTAACAGAAAAAGACGTCTTTCCATGGATGTGCATTATGCATGTAAATCAAAACTGCATAATACATATAGTTTCAGGTGCTGTGCAATCAACAACCCCACTACTGTCTTTGAGCTTTTTTTTTTAGGAAAGTGAAAAGATAGCACTGGACCCATAGGTTTATTTTACTGGTATAGTTATTGTAAGGCATTGTTGGTGTAAATGAGCTGGTTCCTGGGCAGGTGGCTTCTACACCTCAGAGGATCACCAGTCTTCATGGCTTGCAGCGTGATGTAAAAAGAGTTGAAATTGAAGTGCCACGCCATTGCTAAGAGGTCCAGATACAACTTTGTTCCATTAAACATCAGGGGTACAATTCAAAAAGTAGTCAATGTGTTTCAGGGGTCTAAGTACCCCCTTAATCAAGGCTTGACAGGCATCAAAGTGAACAAACCAGAAGTGAACTGGACCTGCAGCGGTATTTTTTCCAGTGTAAATTAAAAGCACAGGCCTAATTGGGAGCTTGTTTGGCAGCCTTTGGCTGCCAATCAAGCTCTAATGAAGGGGACACTTAGACCTCTGAAACACGTTGGCTACTTTTTGACTTGAACCCCTTTTAAACAGGAATACAGTTGTACCTGGACCTTGAGGCGTAATGCTTCAATTTCAACTCTTTTTACATCACACTACAAGCTATTTTATCATTCATAATTACTATTAAGTCTCCCTTTATAATGTATACAAAACTCAATTCCCCTACTTGATTGAGACCAAATGCAATTGTTTATTATTATGTTTTTCAGGTCTGGTGAAAGTTTTTGATTTTTTTTTTACATACATACATTGCAGTTAATATGTGAGTTATATAATTAGCTTAATAGCCAGTAACTCATGTTCTTTATGTTATCAGACTGCAAATCCCAACGCATAAACCTATATCCAATTCTCTCTGAGCTCACAAAATGCTCCCATTTCCCCTCCAAAGTCAAGCTATGACTTGTATGTTTTTTGGACTTGTGTTAAACCACTCCACACATCTATAGTAAAAATGGTAGAGAGAAATTTTGGTCCTCTAAAAATCGTATTTATTACTAGGGATGACCTCAGGCATGTTTGGATCCTAATCCGATCCCACCTGAGCAAGCTCACCAAGAAGCTGTCCTTGTACTGGGCCAATTATAAGTGGACTGTATACATGCAGTAGTGGGGTGAGGAATGGCCTGGGTGCAGATGATTGGCCCAGTAAAGGTGACAGCTTAATGGTGGTTTCGCTCAAGTGGGATCAGACTAGAATTCCAACACGCCCAAGCTCATCACTACTTATCACATTTGTGTTTGCAGTGTCCACAGTAAGTGAGGGAAGTAGATTTATCAAAGTGAACAATGCAATGCATTAACCGCTTGCCTACTGGGCACTTTTACCACCTTCCTGCCCAGACCAATTTTCAACTTTCATCGCTCTTATACTTTGATTACAATTGTACGGTCATGCAACACTGTAACCAAACAAAATTTTTATCATTTTTTTTTAGACAAATAGAGATTTCTTTTGGTTGTATTTAATCACCACTGGGGGTTTTATTTTTTGTTAACAAGCTAAAAAAGACCAGAAATTTGGAGGAAAAAAAGATTTTGTAAATAAGTAATTTTTCTCCTTAACTGATAGGCACTGGTAGGCTGCACTGATGGGCACTGATGAGGAGTCAGTGATGAGCACTGATAGGCGGCACTGATGAGCACTGTTAGGTGGCACTGATGGGAAGCACTGATGGGCACTGTTAGGCGGCATTGATGGGCACTGATAAGTGGCACTGATAGGCACTGTTAGGTGGCACTGACAGGTGGCACTGATGGGTACTATTAGGCAGCACTGATTCAAATGATGGGCACTGGTTTACCTGATGGACATTGATGGTCACTGATTCAAATGAGGGCACTGATTGCCAGCACAGGTGGACACTGATTGCCAGCACAGATGGGCACTGATTGCCAGTACAGGTGGGCATTGATAGGCACTATTGGCTGCACTGATGGGGCTACACTGATCACCAGGACACTGATGATCAGTGTCCTGATGATCAGTGTAGATGTCCCCCCGCGAAATGCCGCTTACCAGCTCTCCTCTCCTCATGCGCTGTCAGCGTAAGGAGAGGAGTGCCGATAGCCGGCATTTCCTATTTACCTGGTGACCAGCTGTGATTGGACACAGCTGGTCACATGGTAAAAGTGGCTGTGATTGGCCCATTCCTTATTCGTGTGATCAGCTGTGTCCGAAGGATACAGCGATCACAGATCACGCACAGGGGGCGTGCGGGGGGTGTTGCTCTGGTAGGACATTCATGGATGCCCTCCCAGAACTAGCCGACCGCGCTGGAGCCGTCTTTTGGTTATAGCGCGGTCAAGAACTGGTTAAATAAGTACTGTGTGGGGAAATGAGGCTGGATTTACATTATAGCATTAAAATTCACCATATTTTTCTGACATGTCATCTTCTCAGATTTCAGTGTCAGTTTTGCTGCTTTTCTGTGCAGATTGCTGCATTTATAAGATGCAGTAAAACACACATTATAGTGACTGTAAACGTTCACTTTATATAAAAAAAAAAAGTTATACTTACCTTCTCTGTGTAATGGTATTGCATATACCAACCTCCATCCTCCTCTTCTCAAGTCCTGGTTGGTGCTTCTGGCTGCTCCCCCTTCCCCCTCCTCGCCAAGTGCAAGCCGTTTGCTATGGGGGCACTTGTGCGTGCTCACTCCTGAGCCGGGAGCTAAGGACACACAGCATAGCTCAGTACTGCCTTTGACTCCATCCTCACTGGCTGTGATTGACAGCAGCAGGAGCCAATGGCTTCAGGTACTGTGTCTGAGATAATGAGGAGGGAGAGTGCCGAGAGAGCTGAATTGAGATTGGACTCAAGTAAGTATAAAGCAGTGCTGGGGAGCTGCATACTGAAAGTTTTATATCTTAATGCAGAGAATGCCTTAATGTAAAAAACCTGCAGTCTTTAAAACCACTTTGATACCTGCTTTAAATTAAAGCAACTGTTTATCACTATATTGTAGATCAGTGACTTAAGAATTGTGTCTTTTTTTCTTTTTTTTTTTGTTTTTGTATGTGAGTAATACTCACTATTAACTATTCTGTTTTAGCTCCTTACACTTTCAAAACGATAAAGACATTACAAAAATTTTAAATCAATTTTTTTAATAAATTACCTCATCGTGGTATAGAAAATTACACCATAACTGCTTTATTTGCTTATAACAACCACAAACATTGATAGCACCAAGTCACTGTTGGTGCGTGCGTGGTGTTAACAAGAAAAATGCATAGAGCCAGTCAGAGTGGCTCTGTCCTCTGTGATCACTATGATGGCCAATGTTGGGACAAATATAGAGTGGTGATGTCCTCTTGTGAAGGAAAAGCCCAGATGGTCACACTGCTGAAACCACTTTTATTGAGAATAACAAGTAAAAACATCAAACAAGCAGTGGAGGGATTGAGTAAAACCAGCTAAAGTGTTTCACAGTACCCTTGTACTTACTCCTGATGATATCATTCTTATCCTTACAGTGTTTGAGCCTGGTGATATGCACTCACTGCATACTTGGAGGAGTTTGCATGCTCCACTATAACCAGCTCTGGGTATTGGTACCCGCTTTGATGAAGAAATGGAGTAGTAGGGGTAACACATCAAAAGTGAGTATAATTTGGTCAGGGGTCGACTATAGTAAGGGACTGTCATAAAAATATTTTTTTCTCATTTTTACATTGGTTCACTATTTTAAAGAATATATAAACCTAACATTTCATATTCCTGCTTTGTGCCTGTTGTACCAGGTACCTGTATGACAAAGTATCCTGTTCTCGTTGTATTGCTTCCTTTGTGTGAAATCCCTGGTGTTCCTGCCAGTCCCTCTGCTTAGGTATAAGAGCACAGCATGGTCAGTTCTTGAGCTGTGCTGGGAACTCAGCCAATGATTAGACTTCTGCTGACATATCTCCCCTGCACAGCCATTCACTTAGAAGATCAGTGTTCCACTGTTTCTCCTTCCCCAGCTCTTATAAAGCTGAGAACAGAGGGAATGTGGTCAGTTTCAAAAAAGGAGAAAAAAGTGTTAATTTTTTTTATATATCTACACACAAATGTTTTGCCTTTCATTTCCATTTTAAACTGACCAGGTTGGGATTGTTTTAAAATCACTTTAATATTTTAATTAAAATTAATTAACCACTTCCCATGCAGCCCATGTACATAAACGGCCGGACGGGAGCAGTGCAGGTGCGGGTGGCCATTTATAAATGTCCTCCCCGCTTCCTTGCTTGTGCGCACTCTTTGGGAGCACACAACACCATGATCCGGTGCCTGCTGTGTCCTCCGGACACAGCAGAACAACAATCGCTGTACGGGAACTCTGTGTGAGGTCCCGATCATGTGATCACTGATTGGCCAAGCAGTGATCACATGAATAGTATTAACCATTTGCCGCCCGCCCTATGGCCGAATGGCGGGTGGCAAATCTCATCAGCGTTCCGGATGGACGCCATATGGCGTCCTCCCAGACATGCACAGATTGCGCTCCTGCAGAGCGGCGCAGCGCCACGATCTGTCACCGGCCGTGTACCTCGGACACGGCCGATGACAGATCTGAGTATCGGCCCCGTTGCTGGTACCATGTGACCTGCTGTGACCAATCACAGCAGGTCACATGTCAGTTGTATACAATGGATGGCTTCATTCATGCCATCCATTGTATACTAGTGTCTAGTTGTGAATGGTCACAGTTAATCACATGCACATGTCAGGTGATTAGCTGTAGCCAAATCACAGCTAAGCACAAAAAAAAACAAAAAAACAAAAACCCTGAATGAATCGATGTCATTCAGGTAAATGCTTGCTTATAGCAAAGAAATTCTTTGCTATAAGCAAATTGTGTAAAAAAAAAATACTGATCACTTCCCCAAAGTAGTACAATGTTACTATGGTAACATTGTACTACTTTGGTCATAGTGAAATATGAAAAAAAAATCTTAAAAAAAAGAAAAAGAATTTAATAAAAAAAAAAAAATATATATATATTTTTTTTTTTTTTCATACTGTCACCAGTCAGTGTCCCTGATCACTGCCATGCCAGTTATATGATGACGCTGTACTGCACTGGTGACAATATGTAAAAAAAAATAGTGAAACTAATTTTTTTAATTTTTTAATTTTCCGAAAAATTATGACAAAAAAAATACAACTTCAAAAAACTCGCCATGCCTCTTATGAAGTACGCCAGACTGTCTACTTTGCAAAAAGGGGTCATTTGGGGGATATCTGTACTGTTCTGACATTCTTGGACCTCAAGAAATTAGATTGGCTGTCAGTACTTCAGGATTGATCAATATTCAGATCTATACCACAGTTTGTGAAGTCTATAACATTCCTACAAACTAAAAAATACATCCTAATTTGGGTTATTTTCACCAAAGACATGTAGTAGAATACATCTCGGCCTAAATTTATGAAGAACAATTATTTATTTGTAAACTTTTATAACAGAAACAAAGAAAAACTTTTTTTTTTTCAACATGTTTGGTCTTTTTTTGTTAATTTAGCAAAAAATAAAAACCCCAGTGGTGATTAAATACCACCAAAAGAAAGCTCTAGTTGTGTGAAGAAAATTATAAAATTTTAGTTTGGGTACAGTGTTGTATGACCGCGCAATTGTCATTCAAAGTGTGAGAGTGCTGAAACCTGAGAACTGGCCTGGGCAGGAAGGTGTAAAATTGCCCGGTATTGAATTGGTTAAGCAAGATGTCACTTCCTGACATCATTGTTTACTACTAGTGAAATCTGTGAATGATCACAGAGATCACATGATACAAGGCTATTCACTACAGCCTTGTACCATGTGACAAGCTGTCACCAATCACAGCTCGCAAAGTATTTCTCAATGGCTGCAAGAATGCAGCCAGAGACATGATTGCTTTTACAGCCTTTATGGGTGTAAAAGCAATCAGTGTAAAAAAAAAATTCTTCATCACCCCCCACAAGTAATACAGTGTCACTATGGTGACACTGTACTGCTAGGGTGACAGTATGTAAAACAATAATAAATAAATAAATAATATTATTTATATAGCAAAAAAAAATAAAAATCCCAGTGGTGAATAAATGCCGCCAATATAAAGTTTTATCTGTCTCAAAAAAATCTAAACAATTCATATGGGTACAGTGTTGCATGACCGCGCAATTGTCATTCAAAGTGTGATAGCACTGAAAGCTGAAAATTGGCCTGGACAGGAAGGGGGTGAAAGTGTCCGGACTTGAAGTGGTTAATAGTCATACAAAACAATACAATCCAAAAACCACTATTCTGATTTCTTTTATACGCACATTGAACATGAATGCATCTCTAAGGCAGTCATACAAATGTGATCAATCTGATGCCATATAAGCTGATTTTGCTGCCAGAGGAAGGAGCAGGAAAACATTAGTCCTAACTTGAGGGCAGCTATTTTTGTGCCTAAATGTAAGCAAAGTTGATAAATCTACCCCAATAAGTTTAGAGTTTCTGAAGAACAGCATTGATCACAATTCCACTGTCTTACCACTTCCATTGGCCCTGCAAGCAAAGAGGTTAGGAAAACAGACTTCTCTGGTACATGGTTCATATCAGTGTTCGCTAATTAGCTGTCTTGTATTGCAGTATTTATACATTTCCTGTTTTGGGCTCAGATGAAAGTATATAGAATCTTGGCAATTGGTACAAAGCAAAGAATTCTACAATGAACCTTTTGCTAAGAACTGAAGCAGATAAGACAATATATTTAGTCATCGTGACACTTAAGCTAGTCAGCAAGTATCTTATATTTGAACAGGAATAGGGGATTTTGTGAGCACAAATGCTGCTAAATTGTTTTTATGTCAGGGAAAAATTAGAATGTGTCATATGTGTTTTCATATAAGATATGGAGTACAATACAATTACTTTTTAATCTTAGGGTAAAACTCTCAAACATGAAGCAACATCGCGGCCTGTCCATGCAGACTTTGGAAAACCTCAATGTCTCAGGGTACCTATGTTTAAAGTGTATGTCAAAGAAAAAAATATGCAGTACATACTGTATCTTCTCTTTAACCTCCCTAGCGGTCTGATTATTTCAGATTTTTGGTGCTGAAAGCGGTACCATTATTTTGCATGGAAATATGTAGTTTTTTTATTGTAGGCTGTAATTTTTAGGAATAACTCACTGAAATCTGTCCGAACAAGAGTCTATTAAACATCCCGGGTATGATAAAATTTGAAACACGAAATCATAAATTATAATTTAATAAATAATCATAAAAAATAATAATATAATAATAATACATTTAATTCAATAATATAATCAAACCAAAAACACTGAAATTTGAAATACAGCGCCAAGTTCGCACATTGCTGAGCAAAGTCGCAAAACCGTTTTCAGTGTCTGATGACGAATTTCCCCACGAATCATTATCACTCAATTCTGCAAGTGGTTCTAATTTACTATCGCTGTTCTCTAGCTGGTCTAAACCTGCTTTTGACCTAAAGGGACACTTTTTGGACGCCATGGACTTTTCTCAGTTTCCAGGCAGAAAGAACAGACAAAATGCAAAACACAGGACAAAGCAGTAGGGACAAAATGTATGTGAAATGGGTTGAAACAGCAATGTTTTGCTATGTAAAATTTGTTTGGAAAAAAATGAAATTTTTTTAAATTTTCAAATTTCCCGCCTGCAGCGGCGCCCGTACGTCCCGACGTCACAGGGATCGGAACACAGAAGCCGGATGCCCGCATCGGCCGGAGGAGATGGCCGGGGACGCTGCAGGGGACACATCGCGGGAGCGAAGGACAAGGTAAGCTCTGCAGGAACTCCCTATGCAGCGCCGCATGGTAAGCCCGAGTGTAGCTCGGGGTTACCGCTTTTGGCACTGACATTTTACCCCGAGCTACACTCGGGAATACCGCTAGGGAGGTTAAAGACACTGAAAGTATAAACAATTACCTGTTGATCCTCCAGAAATGCACTCTTACTCTTAAAAGAGGTTGTAAAACCTTACATATACCCAGTGAAGTGACTGGCCTCAGGTGACACACACAGATTAAACAAATCCTCCTACATATGTTGTACCTGTTTATCTGTAGTCTTCTCTTATCTAAGCTTTCAGAAAGCTCAGTGAGGAGCTGATTGGAGGGAAAAGGCACATCCCCCTTCACACAGCACATTAACTCTGAGTTGAGGCTGTCAATCACAGACTGTGTGCTGGAGCTCTCTCCCTTGTCACCATTTTTTGTTTGGTGTCAGGAAAACTTGTCAGAAGTGATTCATGCTGATAGCAGAGAAATGAAGCAGCAGACAGAAATTACACGTGGTGCTCTTAAATGAGACAAGTACACACTATAGAGGGATATGCTTTGTTCATATTTCATTTCTGAAGTTTACAACCACTTTAGCCCTGTGTAGACTGACAACACACAGCTTTTTCTGTAGACTAAAGGTGGCCATAGTTGGATTGAAATTCGTCTGGTTCAGCAGGGACCAGTGGTCACTGCTGTTGAACAGAAATTGATCTACTGAGCGACTTCTGTTCAACCACCCTATAAGATAAAAGCAGCTAAATCAGCACTGCAGATAACAGGTTGGAACTCCAATTTATATATTCTGACAGAGGGCAGGCTCCCTGCTGTCAAAATACAATAGTACAGGGGGAAGATTTCCCCATCCACCTCAAATGTGTGGATGGGGAAATTGGTTCCGTTTTTTTCATTCAGCCTTCTGGCTGAATGGAAAAAAATGAACTAAGTATGGCCAGCTTAAGTGTAAGCAACCCCACTCAATGTATTTTTCTATGCCACTCTGCTCTCAGATCTCTGTGGCATAGACATTAATGATTCTAAGGCTAAGTTCACACCTATGCAGGTTGCATTTGAGCCATTTCTGCATTGCATTTTACGTTGTGTTTTGTGTTGCATTTTGCGTTTTTGCACCTGTGTTTTAGCCACGTTTTTTATGTGTTTTGCATTTTTTAAATTTTTTATCTTGTTGCTAGGCAGATTTAAAATGCGAAATGCATCAAAAACATGGCAAAAGCACATAAAAAAATGCATAAAAAATGCACTACATGCTTTTCTGCAGCATTTCAATTGAAGTCTATAGAATCAAAAACGCAACTTTTTGCGTTCCAAAAAGTCCCTGACCCTTTCCAAAAAATGCACCAGGTGAAAACGTGCAGAGGTGAACCTGTCCCATAGGAAATCATGTTAAATAAACTGTACCACGTTTCTGCAAAAAGCTGTGGAAAACGCTTAGGTGTGAACCTTGGTAAGATAAGAACTAGGATGGCTCTTTGAGATAAAGTAGGAAGTGTACACAAAGGACAGTGCTGACTTTCTGACAGGATCAACAGGTTTTGTTTTTTATCATTCATATATACCAAAATGCCTCCACGGGTAACATAAACAGACCAAAACTTGCAAAAGAAGCGCATTGCTAGGGTTTCCATACACTTTAGGTATTTAAAACAACCAGCTTGTATTACCCCATCAGTCTTCATTCTGTGTAGATGCTGTTCAGGTGATGAGGAGGAAAACAAAAGTTTGGGAAACACCTGAAGTGCGAAATATACATTTATCTTTTAGTCTGCATGTTTAAAAAAAAAAATAGTCAAGGTTTTACCAAATACAGCAGGAAGGAAGTACAAATTGCTTCATTTCCAGTTTTTGTTAACTGACCTCACCAAGCTTAATTTGAATTTAGCGGCAGAAACCGGAAATTTTTGAAACCAAGCCTTTGTTTTTCAACCACAAACTCACAATGCTGTTATAGCTTATAGGCTGTTTTTTATTGTATCTACAGCATTTTCATAGGTATCCTGAAATTATAGTGAAACACGTTTAAAAGTTTGGGATCTGCCACTGGAACACTCCTTTGTGATGGATGGCAAAGTGCAAGAAGGCAGAACATTGGGTACCCTACCTTATTCATCAACCAACCATTTCTGCTCTTGGATTACTATCCTGGTTGTAGATAATTTTTCCACAGGAGAAGCAAGAGGTATCAATGCAAAGAATTGATCATATTTTTAATTTTAAACTTTAAAAAGGCACATGAGAAACTCTCTCTGAGTCTCAGTGCATACTGCTGTGACCCCATTGTCATGCGATTTCCAGTGCGACTTTCAGACTTGAGAGTCAATGGCACTCAAGCCGCATTGAAGTCGCATCAGAGTAGTGCAGGGAATGTGTTTTCACTTGTCATGTGACTCTTATGTGTCGCAAGCCACATGTCAAGTCATACCAGTGCGAACCGGCCTTAGTTTTAATTTGTTACTGGAACCTTGCTAAACCATAGCTAAAGCCTTGTACACACAATGAGAATACCGCACAAATGATCATTCGTTTTTTTGTTTTGTTTTTTTTTGCATGCTAGTCTCATAGCAAATGAAGAGGTTAGTATAGTTCCGAAAATTCTCGTACAACAGAATGCAACTTTGGAAGTGATGTAATTTGTTGTATTGAATTGTAATGCATTCTTTCATTTCTGAACATGCGTGATTTTTGGTCGCTCGATTATTTTCGGAAAAATACTTTACTGATTAAACGAAAATCATTAGTTCTGGTATCGTACAGTAAACATTTTTGTGCTTGTCCCTTCAGATAATTTTGCATGATCTGTTGTGATTGGATCTCAAAAGCTGTGTACTAACACTCAGATTATGGGCCGATCGCTCCAAAAGTGGTATTTTTCGGACGATTTTCTCATCATGTGTACGAGGCTTTAACCCTGCTAAACACCATTCCACTGTCCAATTAAACTGCCTCAATGACTTATAAAGCCTAATACACACAATGAAAAAAATTGGACAAAAAATACCATTTTCAAAGCAATCGTCTAATAATCGATCATACACAGATTTAGAGAACCGATCACGACAGCTCATGCAAAATTAAAAAGGGACAAGCAGGAAAACATTTCTCGTACATAACATAAAGAACGATTTTTGTTTAATCAGTAAGTAAAAAAATCAAGCGACCGGGACCACGCATGCTCAGAAACAAAAGAATACATTACAATACAATACAATACATTACATTCCTTCTGAAGTTGTATTCTGTCTCAGAAGAATTTTCATAACTTTAGTAACCTATTCATATTTGATATGAGCCTAGAGTACGAAAAAAAAAACCGGACAATCATTTGGCCGATGTGCTCATCGTGTATACAAGACTTAAAGATTTACTAATTCCTGCATTCACTATATCTGGTCTCCCACAGTACACAGACCATGGAAGTACAATTATTTTAGTAAATATAAACTTCTAAATACCTTTTTTCATCACCAGTTAGAGCAGTCTTGTGACTTCTATCAGTGTTCTGCAGAGCACTGGTTAAAGCTTGTAGGAGGAGTTTTCTCTAGGAGGATGCAGAATCCTTGACCTCCATCTGGGCAGTCCTGATTGGCCCTGTGCTGATCACATGCACTCTCTCAAAAAAAAAAAACGCCTCTCTAGCAATACACACCAAACTGAGCATGTGCAGAGTGTCTCTACACAATGTCTTATCAGAAGATAAGAGGGAAGCACTGGGAGAAAGGGAGGATCAGAGAAGTCAGGATAAAACAGCATTTTTACACAAAGCAGAGGATTAACCCCTTAGGTTCCACAATGAGTATATTGAGCATACTTTACTGCATATACAGGCTGATTTTACTGTTGTGGGTTTAGTAACACTTTAAGAGTGCTCTCACTGGACAGAATTATGGCAGTTGGCAGACAGGGGCATAGAAGATTTTCTAGTTATAATTACAAACACTTGGAGGTCTGTTTATTTTCCTGATTGAGCTAAAATACCACATTGTGACCACAGGATGGAGTTGATGATCATAGGAAATAAACATGTTACGGCAATTATTTTTGATGGCTGTGTGAATGCTTGAAACATTTGCACAGTGATCTATTTTTATAAATAGATCCCTAAGGGTTGTTTGATTTTAGGCAGGACTTTAAAGGGGTATTAAACCCAGAAGCAAGCAGGTATTATATTACAGTTTACCAATTCTTAGATGTGATGGCTGTGCTAGTTTTCTTTTTAGGCGTTCTTTCCTTTATTTTCACCTGGTGATCCAGCCAGTAATTCTGTTGGTTTTCAACATAACAATTTCTCCTGCAGATGTAGCAGTTAGACGGATGAATCCATTTACCATATTTTGCAATAATTTTGCAATAATCAGCTTTTAGGCTAGGTTCACACTGCTGCGTTCTGATTTTGATCAGACTTTCAGTATGTGATTCAACTTGGATGCAAATCTGATGCTACTTTTAAGTGGTTTGCATGTTCTATGGGGCCAAAACGGCACTGGAATCGCACGCAAAAAGTACAGGAACTTTTTCCAAAATCGTGACATGCTGAGTTTCATTGCAATGAACAGGCACCCCTGAAAACAATGTGATTCAAGTTGCATCTGAAATTGCACTAGTGTGAACAGAGCCTTATTTACGTGAAGCCTTTATCCCAAAAGAAAAAACATCTTTTGCTGTAACTGCTAATAAAGTGTTAGCATTATATCTAACACTCTCCTCCCCCCAGACTGACAATGCTGCTGTCTGTTTTGCCCCCTGTGCTCCTTCATCCAGAGTGGGGGCACTCTAATATAGGAGGCGCGTTACTGGCCAGATCACCAGGTGAAAACAGAGGGGAAAAGCCTAAAGAAAGACAAGGAATTCAGCCACAACATCTAATGATTGCTAAGCAGCAATATATTACATTTTTAGATTTGAGTTTTAACTTACAGCTTTAAAAGTAAAAAAGGAATGCAGGTTGATTTCAAATCTGATTGGTTAATTGCTAAGACATTCTTTTAGTACTGTGAACTTGAAATATGGGTTTGGTGTGGATACCTCCTCTCACAGTAGTAATAGTCCTAGTCTGTAGCTAACACATACACTCACCGGCCACTTTATTAGGTACACCTTGCTAGTATCAAGAAAATATCCCCCACACCATTACACCACTACCACCAGCCTGAACCATTGATACAAGGCAGGATGGATCCATGCTTTCATGTTGTATACTCCAAATTATGACCCCACCATCTGAACGTTGCAGCAACCAGTCTGCCCATTCTCCTCTGACCTCTGACATCAACAAGGCATTTTGTTCCACACAACTGCAGCTCACTGGATATTTTCTCTTCTTCGGACCATTCTCTGTAAACCCTAGAGACGGTTGTGTGTGTAAAGCCCAGTAGATCTGCAGTTTTTTTTTATGGTCCATATTGACATGAGTTGCCGTTGCCTATCTATCATCTCAAACCAGTCTGCCCATTCTCCTCTGGCCTCTGTAAACCCTAGAGACGGTTGTAGATCTGCAGTTTTTTAAATACTCAGACTAGCCCATCTGGTCCAAACAACCATGCCACGTTCAAAGTCACCTAAATCTCCTTTCTTCCCCATTCTGATGCTCGGTTTGAATGTCAGCAATTTGTCTTCACCAGGTCTAGATGCCTAAATGCATTGCTGCCATGTGATTGGCTGATTAGCAATTTGTATTACCAAGCAATTGGACAGGTGTACCTAATAAAGTGGCCATGGAGTGTACAGTATTCCAAGTGCCTTTTTGTACGACATGTTGTCTTGCTTCAGCTCAACAGTTTGTTCTCCTCTAAACTTCATTTACTAAATTCATGTTTAAATAAAGTGCATATCAAACCCACTGAGAGTATATAAAAACAAACATAATCTTATTTCTTTCTAGACATTTGCTAAGCTAGGATCATGCCAAATACTGTTCATAATGTTTTCCTTTATAAACCATTGATAATTTCCCCAGTTACAGGGAAAATATATTAGGCTGATATAATAGCATACAGTATCTTTAGAAAATACTGCAAATGCTTCTACTTATTTTTCTTAGTCGCTGCAAGCTAAACAAAGCAGGCCTCTGAAAATATAAGCAATGAAGTCACAAAAAAAAGACAATTTATATTTGCTTATAACTGTATGATAGATTTTAGATAAATATTAGATGAATATTTAAGGCGTGCGATAATTTTTCTTATTCTATATAAACTATTATGTGATTAAATAAGTCCCATCTGTCATTACTAGATACAATGGTTTACATTATTATTATACAGGATTTATATAGCATCAACAGTTTGCTCAGCATCTACAATATAACAAGAGACAAAACAGCAACAATACAGTTCAATACAAGACGGTTAGGAGGGCCCTGCTCCTTGGAGCTTACAATCTAGGAGGGAGGGGATAGTGGTACAGGAGGAAATAGCTGTGGGGGATGGAGTGGTAGGAAGAGTGGAGGAGTTCAGTAATTAGCTGAGGGCAGGGTAGGCTTCCTCGAAGAGATAGGTTTTCAGAGTGCGCCTAAAGGTCAGCAGAGTAGGTGATAGTCTGATGGCTTTGGGGTAGGGAGTTCCAGAGAATGGGGGAAGCCCTGGAGAATTCCTGGAGACGAGCATGGGAGGAGAACAGGGAACTAGAGAGTAGGAGGTCTTGTGAGGAGCGGAGAGTATGTTTTGGGTGGTATTTGGAGACAAGATCGGTGATGTAGTTTGGGGCAGTATTATGAACAGCTTTATACGTCAGTGTTAGCGTTTTGAATGTTATCCGTTGGGCAATCGGAAGCCAGTGGAGGGATTGGCAGAGGAGGGTGGCGGATACGGAGCGGTTAGTAAGGTGGATGAGTCTGGCCGCAGCATTCAAAATAGACTGAAGCGGGGATAGCCTGCGGTGAGGAAAGCCGATGAGGAGGGAGTTACAGTAGTCGAGGCGTGATATAATAAGGGAGTGAATGAGTTACTTAGTGGTTTCCGAGGTTAGGAACTGTCGTATTTTGGCAATGTTGCGGAGGTGAAGTCTACATGAGTTTTTCAGCGATTGGACCTGGGGCTGGAAGGACAGATTGGAGTCTAGGATGACACCTAGTACTCTGGCATGGGGGATGGGACTGATGGTAGTGTTGTTGGTCTTGATGGAGAAGTCGGGGGGGGGGGGGGGGCGCGGGCTGGGGGGAAAACTAGGAGCTCAGTTTTGGAAAGATTTAGTTTGAGGAAGTGGAGTGACATCCATGCCGATATGTCACTTAGTAGGCTTGTGATACGGGCAGAGACTGAAGGGGTGAGGTATATAATTTATTAATATAGTAAATGGTGCAGCGCTAACTAATACAAATAACTAAACATAAAATATAAAATAATAAAGTGCTATAAATGTGATAACACAAATAAAAGTGAACAACACTGGTGTAAGGGTCACCTTGATGCCCTAAATTAGTGATAAATACACAGAATATCCAATAAATAAACTCATGTTAAGTGTCCTTATTCATACTCAAAAAAAACTATAAACCAAACACTTATAAGTCCATATGCGCCCATACCGCTATAAAATGAGCAGCTGCGTATCTATGGCGATACCCTGAGGAAGTCACGAGACCACGTGACGTAACGCGTAGGTACTCCGACACGCAGCTTCCGGTGGAGGACGCCATCTTAGCACACCTAGTACACCCAGGAAATACCACATGGATGCAGTATACCCACACACAGCAGGAGGAAGGGACTGCATGTTCATGTGAGTGTACTTCTTTCATTTTTAATAAAAAGACTGCATTAAATACTACACTATGGAGGATCTTTTTTATTACTCACTGGTATTGTGAGTAATACACCCCACAGAGCACCTGATTAAGGGCAGAGGAGGAGGTATTGGAGGAGGAAAAGGAGATCGTTTATAATCCTTGGCTTTCTGGAGAGTGATCAGCCGGAGAGGTAAAGGATCCAGAGTGATCCTGAATGCTTGTTTGGCCCTTTGGGGTCAAGTATAGGAGGTGAGGAGGCACTGCAGCTAGAGTGGATTTAAAGTGTGCTGGCACTTGCACAAAGCTATCACTTATCACATATTGCATGGTTTTGAGAACACTAAATATTTGTGATTTATGGACTTATAAGTGTTTGATTTATAGGTTTTTTTGAGTATGAATAAGGACACTTAACACGAGTTTATTTATTGGATATTCTGTGTGTTTATCACCAATTTAGGTCATCAAGGTGACCCTTACACCAGTGTTGTTCACTTTTATTTGTGTTATCACATTTATAGCACTTTATTATATTATATTTTATGTTTAGCTATTTGTATTAGTTAGCGCTGCACCATTTACTATATTACTTTTTGTTTGGTTGATTGGTTATCACTATAGGGTGTTGGCCGCTATTAAGTAGGGTTTATTTCCATATCAGCGCAGGAGGATTTTTTTCAGTTTTATATAATTTATTAGCTAATAATGTAGGGTAAACCCCACGTGCAGGGCATAATTAATTTAGTTACATTTATTAATGTAATGGGCACTTGCATGTCTAGGCATGTCCAATGGCATGTTTAGGACCAACAAACTAAAAAACAAATGCCATTGATCTGATGATACCCTTAAGCAGGAGTCTCCAAACCGCAGCCTGCAGACCAGATGTGGCCCTTTTGCTTGGCTTTATCGCACCCTTCTTATTATCTTTCCATTGATACGAGACACTATTCCTTCCACTGACACCAACAATGGGATATTATTCCTCCCACTGACACCAGAGATGAGGAACTAATTCTCCAACTGACACCAATTATGGGGCACTATTCCTCCTACTGTAATTTGTTTACTCCCACTGATCACCAAGTCTATGGCTTTATTTCCACAGATATTTGGGCATTTACTACCACTGGCCACAGTCCACCCCCCCCCCCCCCCCCAAGGTTTGAAGGGAAAAAAACTGGCCCATTGATGAAAAGGTTTGGAGACCCCTGCCCTAAAGCATAGTAGGCTGTTCAGATAAAACCATCATGTCTGGGAGGTATGATTGGCCCATCTCATGCCCATAGTTTTAGTCTTTCTGCAATACAATCAGTGAACAAAGGCACATAACATCTATAAACTGAGAATATAAAAATGTACATAGGTGTCATAAGATACAATATTTTTCCATACCACTGTGGACCACCATCATTACACCCCTGACTGGCAGCCATTAGAGGTACATCTCTCACCTAAATCAAAAAGCATAGGTGATTGGTATGATGGAAGAATTCTGCTCTTTTTCTTTTAACTTCTAAATTATTTATAAACTATTTCTTTGATCATGTGAATTGCTGCCGATGTGGGTGAGGATCATGAAATCAAATTGTCTTCCTTTTTCCCTAAAGCAGTGGACGGTGGTTCAAGAAACACATGAGGATTTTGTATTCTGGAAAACTGAAAAATTCTGAAAATAAAATTGCATAGCACTCCTATAAAAAGATCCATCATATGTAATAAAACAAATCCTCCTTTGATGGGAGACTGATGTTTTAAAAGGTTTTTAAGATGTATAAGAATAAAAAATAATTTTATTTAAGCAGTGTACCACTATATATTGTTGATTTCAGACCCCATTAGAGTACCCAACCTTTTGACTACATTAACCACTTGCCTATTGAGCACTTTCACCCCTTTCCTGCCCAGGCCAATTTTCAGCTTTCAGTGCTGTTGCACTTTGAATGACAATTGCGCGGTCATGCAACACTGTACCCAAACAAAATTGTCACAATTTTTTTTAGATAGATAGAGCTTTTTTTTGGTGGTATTTTATCACCAGTGGGGTTTTTATTTTTTATTCCCTGCCGGTAACCGGCGATCGCCAAGTAAAACTGAGAGGGGAGAGACCTGTGTGTAAACAATACAGGTCTCTCTCCTGCCAGCAAGAATATGCTGCTTTGTATTTCTCTGCACAACAAGTAATGACAATTAAATATGGTGTTCCCTTCCCTTATTCAAAAACTTCCCCAAAACACATACAAACACTTTAAACCCCAAAAAGTGTGATAATCTTATAAAGTATGCTTAGCATCCCTAGTATATAAATACAAATAAACCCCCCAGTGCAAAATAATGACAATCAAATACAGTGTACCCTTCCCTTATTAACAAATTTCCCCAAAACACATATAGACTTAAACCCCAAAAAGTGTGATAATCTTATGAAGTATGCTTAGTATCCCAAGTATAAATACAAATATAATAAGTGCTCTGAACAAAAACCACACAAGTCCCAAAATAATAAAATAGTCATTCAAAATCTCAAAATCAACCTCCAGGTGAAGACAGCCTCCAAAGTGATTTCTGAAACCAAAAAAAACTCAAAAAAAAAGAAAGGAAAATGCACATAGTGTATTATCCTTAACAACTTGAATTATTCATTCCATAACGCATGTGATTCACACAAAAACACTCGTGATCACTATATGGTAAGGTGAATAGCTGTGTAAACACGTGTCCGTGAAACAATCTAGTGATAAAAAACTGTGAAAAACATGTCCACTTCTAGAGTGTGCAAATTAAATACCCTTACCAAAAAATTATAAACGCAAGCTTAGTAATCCTCCAGGCAGGGTACTGATATATAATAATAAGTTCCTCCAGAGGGATCTTCACAGCCGCAGTATTATACTCCTCTTCACATCAGTCTCCAAACGATGCCCACCATAAATGAAACCACAATAGCGTAATTCCATAAAAACAGAATATACTTTATTTATGTGCTTACATATATCTTCATCTTTAAAATTGCCATCAAACAAGAAATCAGCCCAGCCAGACCTCCGGAAATCCTCCGCAGATCCTCTCCTGTGTCTCAGATAGAGATTTCCAGGATCCAAAATGGCCTCTTGATCACTTCCGGAATCTCAACTTTGACAAGCAGGGGGAGCTAAAGTCACAGCAGAGATGAGAGCTCTCAGAGTTAATTGGAGGGAAGGGCCACACCCCCTTCACACAGCACACAGGAACAAAACTGAGGCTGTCAATCATAGGCTGTGCCCTCCCCTTCACCATTTTTTTTCTTGGCGTCAGGAAAACTCTCCAGAACTGACTCATGCTTACAGCAGAGGACACAGCAGCAGACAGAAATGACACTTAGTGCTCTGGATTGAGACAAGTACACACTATAGAGGTGTATGCTTTGTTCATATTTCACAACTGAGGTTTACAACCACTTTAAGCCCTGCTGTAGACTGACAACCAGGGGCGGACTGACCATATGGAAACTCGGGCACTGCCCAAGGGCCTGTGGTCAGTAGGGGGCCCTATGAGATGCCCCTGGTACCTTTTTCATAGGCTTTTTTGAATTTGGGCAAGGACACAGGGGCCCCATGATCCCCTATTGCCCGGGTGCCCCATGAGTTGTCAGTCCGCCCCTGCTGACAACACTCAGCTTTTTTGTGGACTAAAGGTGGCCATATATGGATTGAAAGTTGGCTGGTTCAGTAGGGACCAGCAGCCACTGAGCGACTTCTGTTCAACCACCCTATCAGATAAAAGCAGTTTAATTAGCACTGCAGACAATAGTCATCAGCCCCATCCACCTAAAATGTGTGAATGGGGGAATCAATTTGGCAATGTTCATATTTCATGTCTGCGGTTTACAGCCACTTTAACAAACCAGAAGACAGCAAGTGAAAAGTTTGATGTTTACATACACTTTAAGGACACCACTTTCACTGTAGTACTAGATTGCCACATAAGGTACTGAACAGTTCCCACAATGCTAGAACACCAAAGCCTTTTCGTGCTTAAAACATCTGTTGATTATTTGGATCATGATTGAGGGCAGGCGCTTTGGATCAGTTGGGCGCAGACTGTGATGAAGGCTAAGAAATAAACCATGCACACATTTCTAAGCCAAATACTTAAATAAATACAGTGTAACATTTATTCTATAAAGGTTTGTATAGTGTGCGAGACAGCACTTCATAAAGTGTAATAGGAAAATATCACAATACACAGTATGTTATGGAGGAAGCATAGGTCAAAAGAATGAAGATTACCTAAATTACAGGTGTGCAATATTTTAGGGACCTTCAGAGACAATAGCAGGTCCAGAGCAAACATCTCATGCATGGGCTCATTATTATTATTATACAGTATTTATATAGCGCCAACAGTTTGCACTGTGCTTTACAATATAAGGGAGACAGTGCAATTACAATACATTTCAGTACAGAAGGAATATGAGGGCCCTGCTTGTGGAGCTTACAATCTAAAGGAAGGGGGAGGTGATATAAAAGGTGATAGCTGCGGGGGATGATCTGGTGGAGGTGATTCAAGTACAGTTCTTAGGTGGAGGTGGGGTAGGCTTCCCTGAAGAAGTGAGTTTGCAAAGATCACCTAAAGGCAGACAGGGTAGGGACTGACCGGACATACTGTGGTAGGGAGTTCCATAGGATGGGAGAGGCTCTGGAGAAGTACTGGAGGTGAGCGTGGGAGGAGATGATGACAGAGCTAGAGAGGAAGATGTCTTGGGAGGAGCAGAGTGGGCGATTTGGGTGATATCTGTGGATGAGGATGGTGATGTAATTAGGGGCAGTGTTGTGGATGGCTTTGTATGCTGTGGTTAGTATTTTGAATTTTATACGTTGGGTTAGTGGAAGCCAATGAAGGGATTGACAGAGAGGGGCAGCAGTCACTGATCGGTTGGTAAGGTGTATGAGTCTAGCAGCAGCATTCATAATAGATTGAAAGAGGGATAACCTGTGTAATGGACTTCTTTCAAAATGAATGGACTCTCGTGTCCAAGTAAACCACAGCCCGCATATCCGCACAAATGTGAACCTAGCCTTATACTTTCTTACTCAACTATTTACCTTTAGTTTAAAAATTAATTTGTACAGTAGAATCTGCATGCTAAATTTTATCTTGCCATATTGATTAATACCAGGAAATTATTATGCGTTGACTGTAAACTCTGTGATGTTAACTGGACTTGTCCATACCTTGGCGGCTAACAAATAGTATTTATGTATGGAATGTTTTTATACTCTGACTGTATTCCTACTGTATCATATTTTGTATAAATAAAGAAACTACATTCTATCAACTACCAAGCATGCATTCTGAGAATAGCAGTTCCACACAGGTTTTTCTCTCCCTCTAGTTCCAAATTGTGGGCTGGAGGTAAGGAAAAGCAATCAAATATTTCATACGCTGTTGTCCAATGCTAAGAGATTATAAATAGTTTTTTGAGCAAATTTCACAGACAGTTGTGCAGGCTGGACAAATATGTCCCTGTATTTTCTGTAATTAATACATTTTTGTAAGTACTTCCTTCATATAGTGGCTAAACATTTATATTTTCCCATTGATGTATTTCAGACCACATTTTGGCCACCAGAAGGTGTCCTTTTTACTATTGTCATTGAAAGTGAAATGAAAAGAAAATCCCAAATTTTGGGTTGTCACCGGAAAAGCAATAGAGGGGAAATCATTCAAAGAGGAGACAGATGGAAAAGAAAATCTGATGGGTGACAACCCTCCCTTACTCTATCCATAATGAAAAACAAAGTTTTGCCATTAGTTACACTTTCAAGCAGCCTTTATCAATCTTTTCAACACAGCGGAATCCTTGAGATAACTTTTTGGTCTCAGGAAACCCCTGATAAAAATGACTATGTCAACAGCTCATGATACATTAGTGTGATGGTCAGTGGGAAGAATGGTCCTTACGCTTGTGGTCACTGGGAAAAATTACCCCTTTATAGATTTACATGCATTACTGCTGAGAGGACTGATCCAAAATGGCAGAAACTACTCAAAATTGCTTATTATATCTTTACATTTAAGTACCGCATGCCTGGACCACTATGTAATTACCAAATGTATTTAATTATTTATGTCCTTATGTGAATTGACTGTAACGCCTTTTCATGCAGTATTTACTGAGTGTTTTGAGCGCTTTGCGGTAAATAACGCAAAACGGTACAATGGATTGACAGTTTCAGGATTGCATGTGATATTTAGGTAAAGTGTGTCTGGACACCTAAATAACACAAGCGATCTGCTTCTGTGAATGGTGGCTGCTCACTTAGCAAAGTGAACACTCTCCTTGCAGAATGTATGTTTATGTTGCTAAATAAATGTTAGTAAATAAAATAATAAAATAAATTGTATTAACCACTTGCCCTCCAGAGGATTTACCCCCCTTCCTGACCAGGCCGTTTTTTGCGATATGGCACTGTGTTACTTTAACTGACAATTGTGCGGTCATGCAACAATGCACCCAAATGAAATGTCTTTTTTTTCGAACAGAGCCATTTTTCGGTGGTATTTGATCACCTCCTAGTTTTTTAATTTTTTTGCGCTATAAACAAAAAAAGACCGACAATTTTGAGAAAAAACAATATTTTTTACTTTTTACTATTAAACATGTCCAGTAAAAAAAATTCTCTTTGCTAATAAAATGGTGCACAAATGGTAGTATAGATACTGGATTTTTTTTTTATACTAGTAATGGCGGCGATCAGCGACTTATAGTGGGACTGCAGGACTATGGTGGGCATTCTGACACTTGGGGGGGAACTGTCACTAACATCCCCAGTGACACCAATATAGTGACCAGTGCTAATAAAAAGCACTGTCATGGTACTAATGATACCGGTCAGGAAGGGGTTAACATCTGGGGCGATCAAAGGGTTAACTGTGTGCTGTTTTACTGTGTCAGCACTTTAGCTCCTGCACATTGCTTTGTATTGCTCTGCATAGCAGAGCAATACAAAGCAATGTGCAGGAGCTAAACAGGGGAGAGATCTGTATTAACAAACAGGTCTCTACCCCGTCAGTGATACTCAGCGATTGACAGCTGAGGCCGCGAATGGCAGCACAGGTAGGACGCCCTAACCAGAAATGCAAAATCACATATATACACGTGATTTTGTGCAGCCCTGCCATCATGTAGCAGTATTTCTGCTATAAGGCAGCAGTAAAACGGTTAATTTTGAATACTCAATCATGTATGAGGGAAACAGTTTTTGTGTTAACACATGACTGGGTATTCAAATTAAATGCATGTTCAACTTATTTACTAACATTATTTTTACCAAGTAAAAAAGCATAGCAAAAAGAGCATTCACTTTGCTAAGTTACAAGTCTCTGCTCATTTAGTAAATCAACACCATTATGTCTCTCCCCTGTCCGAAAGGGGATTTTGGAATGTTTGCTTGTACATGTGACCAGGTCAACAAGTTCTAAAGGTCTGAAAACGGATTGTTGCACATACTTAACCACTTCCCGACTGCCCTATAGCAGAAATACTGCTACAGGGCAGCACGGGTGTGCAAAATCACGTATATATACGTGATTTTGCATTTCCGTGTAGGGGGCGCATGCGAGCTGCGTGCGCCCTACCTGCGACACCATTCGCGGTCACAGCTGTCAATTACCAGGTCCCGGCTGGTGATTACTCACCAGCACCCAGTGATTACTGAGGATCTCCGATGGGGAAAACTGTTTTGTTTACTAACAGTTCTCCTTCCTGTCAGCTCGGGTACACTGCTTTGGATGGCTGTGCACAGCACAACCATCCAAAGCAGTGTGCTTACAGTGAAGCACACTGACACGGGCCCATAGTAAAACACTCCCTGCACACAGTTAACCCTTTGATTGCCCCTCATATTAACCCCTTCCTGCCCAGTGCCATTAGTACAGTGTCAGTGCATTTTTTTTAGCACTGATCACTGTATTGGTGTCACTGGGGATGTAATTGACACCAAGTCAGTTCCCCCCAGTGTCAGAATGTCCGCCACTATAAGTTGATTGCTGCCATTACTAGTAAAAAAGAAAAAAAAATCCCAGTAAATATACCGTCATTTGTAAACGCTATAACTTTCACGTAAACCAATTAATTTACACGTATTGGGATTTTTTTTTTAAGCAAAGACATATAGCAGAATACATTTTGGCTTAAAATTATGACAAAATTTCATTTTAAAATTTTGTTTACTGGACATGTTTAATAGCAAAAAGTCAAAAATGTTATTTTTCTCAAAAAATCTTTTTTATAGTGGAAAAAAAATAAATGCATAGGCGATCAAATACCACCGAAAGAAAGCTCAGTTCATGGGAAAAAAAGGACGTACATTTCGTTTGGGTGCAGCATTGCATAACCGTGCAATTGTCAGTTAAAGTAACACAGCGCTGTATTGCAAAAAATAGCCTAGTCAGGAAGGGGAGTAAATCCTCTGGAGTGCAAGTGGTTAAAGAGTATGTAAACCCTAACAATAAACCTCTGAGCTACCTATTGCTGGGTTAAATATACCATTAAAACTGTGTTGTTAAATCTGTTCAATAAATGCAAAGAATTCCATGTTAATCATGTCAGAAATTCAGAGCTGCCTTGTGTCCTGTTTCCATTGTTATCTCACCATGTCTCATTAGCCTTCTTATCTTGGGCTACAGAAAATTAGTAACCAACCCAAAGCACTTCTCCCCCAGGGAGGTCTAAACCATAAAAGACACCACCAGGATCCAGGACTGATAATCTCTCTTTTGACCACTGACAGACAGCCAGGAGATCTGTAATACAACCCCACCATCAGGGTGTAGGTTTCTGCTGTAGTACCTTGTGGGTCTCAAATGTGCTTCTTTATGTACTCCTGTAAATTGTACCATTAACATGTCTTTTAATGTACTGTTTGTGCACTCTTTTTCTCCTTTCTTCTCATTGCTACAGAATAATTAGTATCTATGTTGTAAAGATGAAGAGAGTGGAAGGGTTTGAGTAGTTTAGCAAAAGACAAATGGGCAGGTCTGACATCACTCAATGTACAAAAGTCCTGTGTGTTGTCAGCCCACAACATGAATTCATGAATTTATTTTATTTGGTCCTGACAGATGCTTTAAACATTGTACCACTCAAATATCAAATACACATTTTTTTTTGTGATCTCCTGAACATGGCACCCACAGGCTAACAGCTAGACATGTGCAATTTGTTTACTTAAGAATCGAAATTCAGAAGAAATTGTCATTATTTAGATGTATATGAATCTCTGATTGGTAACAAATTTCAACAAATCCAAAATAAATTATAAAGAAACAACAAAATTCATACTTATTCATTTGTTTTATTCGGATGACATGATGCGATAGTTTGGGCCTTTTGTTAATGTTTGAGGCATCCAAAAAAACATAATGACATAACAAATTAATCTCAAATTAGTTTTTTTCCAAAACGTTCTTTTTGATCTATTTCATATCTTTTTTCCTTAACATTTTTCATTATTATAAAAAATGTACTACATATGAAATGGAAACATTTTGCAATAAATACAGGAAGGTATAAAAGTGAAATAAGATGATGATTCCTACTTATTGTGTTCGGGTTGGATGGAGGTAGATCCATCAGAATTTCCAAATCATAACATAATGAATAAATCTGAAATTAATTTTGTTCCATTCGTTTTTGGATCCATTTAGTTTTTATTTTGCAGTAACACTTTTCATTATTATAAAAAAATCAGCTCATTCCATTTCTGTTTGTGGGATGAGCAAGCAGGGATGACTCAAAGTACATAAGTAATCTCCCAAAATAACAAATTAACACATCAAAACAAATATAGCCCTTCTTCTTCAGTGCACTACCTCCCTGACCACTGCGCCTGTCACACTCACAGGTGATTTGCTGAGCAGTTTATACCAGAGGTGGGCAGAGCGCGATGGGGAACTGAAAAACCAGTTCCTTATCAGGTCCACTCCATTTTGGGCAACGGGGTACGGCAGTGGGCAGATCCATGACCACTATTCGGTCATGGACCCGATGAGGAACTAGTCTCTCAGTTCCTAATCAGGCTCTGTCCATCCAGTGACAAGTGGCAGTCCCCATAATTGGGTTATGACATCAGCTGTATCCCCAGCCCTTTTGATTACATTTAGATTTTGGCTAGAGAATCTCTTTTGGTCGACAACTAAATGAGGCATGGGATACAGCACTGTGCAGGAAGCTGTAACTTTTTGGATGATAATTTTCCACCTGGCTCAGTCCATTTTTAAAGCGACTTTTCTTGAGTAAAGTGGTGCTTACAGTGCTTAAGTGGTGCTATCCATGGTTCAGATTTCGGTCATTTCCTGCTGAATTTCAGTTGTTTATGACCTGCTTTTTTAAGAGGCTGGAATATATTTTGTGTCCTGCCCTTTTCTAGGAAAGCAGATCTTTTCTCTTTTATGATGGCAGAAAATTGTTTCTGTTTGTTGACCAGTATATTCTTGCTCCTGAAAGCATTAGACTATCATGGTTATCAGTTATGATTTTTGGGGGGAATTGGTAGTTTTACATAAAGCGAGTTCCACTCGACCTATCAAAAAATAAAAGTCAGCAGCTACAAAAACTGACTTTTAAAAACCAGCCACTTACCTGTCCCTCTGTCCCGTGGTGTGTCCCCCGCAGCTCGTTTCACTGGCCATCCTGTAGTCCAGGAGGCCGGCATCTTCAGTGTGGGCACCCGGCTGTGATAGCTTGCAGCTTCACAGCCGGGTACCCACTGCGCATGCACGAGTAGAGCTGCACTTCATGAATGGTCATGTAGTCTTCTGGGACCTGTTACATGTCCCAAAAGATTACAGGGAGGGAGGACACCTTCCGCTTCCGATCGCCTAGGCGATTGGACCGGAAGTGGGAGCGGGTACCTGTCAAATTCCCCAAAAGTTCCAATCCTTAATGGGGAGCGGGGGAGCAGTCCTTAAAGCAGAACTTACCCTTTTGGATGGAGCTCCGCTTTAAGCCTGGTATACACAGGTTAAATATCAGATGTTATCTGCTAGTTCAATAGAAAATGTCTGACATTCAGCCCATGTGTACAGTAACCTGTCCAACAGAAGCCGGCCAAATGTTTGGCTTCAGTCGAATGGGCATGCTAAAAAAACATCTGCCAATCATCATCCGATCAGCACTCGCAGCCAATGGCTGCGAGCGCTGACAGTTGTGTAGTGGTGGATGGGCAGTTCCCCTGTCAAAACAGAATGGCTCAGCGGGGAGATTGCTGTACTAACATCTTATAGTGAGTACAGAGACATCCTCGCGAGCTCTTTGTTTTTTTTCTGTTCGGTCCACCAGAGTGTACCAGGCATAAGGCAAAGAAAAAACATTGACGGGAATATGCATGACTGTTGGCACTGTTGCTCAACAAGACAATTACATTAATGACTTCAATATATTTGTTGCATAATTCTTATTTATCAAAGAATGCAAAGAGATCAGGTGGAAGCCAGCAACAGCTTCTAAAGAAGCAATGTGGATTCTTACATAACAAAGTGTTCTGAACACACTTCTCAGACAGCAGTTGGCTCCAGTACTGCCAGTAAACAAGGCAAGCATCCTTTAACAGCTAGAAAAGAATTGTTTTATTACACAACTGCAAGGGTATAAAGGGAGGACATTCTGAAAATAAATTAAAATATTTAGGAAATTCGTAACATGAGGTCAGTTGGAAATGTTGTGAGTTATGCTCTAAATGAATGCAGCTGTTTGGTAGCAGAATAAATGAACAAACAGGGCACCATCCATTAAAGCTGAGCTCCAAGCAAACAACTAAATACACAGCTTAGATGCTGTGAGATCTGTTTAACCTGCCAAGGATTTGTATTTCTATCCATCCACTTTTGAGATTTACACAGTTCTGCCCCACATCACAGTTCTGTCTATTGCAGAAAGGGACCTGATCTTACTCTGCTGCAGTTTCACTTTCACTTACAAGTCCCCTCTCCATCCCCACTTTGTGACTGGACAATCAAAGAAGCAGCACGCTGATGAGCTCATCTGTTGGTCAATATGCTCTCTACTCTTGTCAGTGTGGCTCCTTGAACTGCAGCACACCTGACTCATTCGCTGGCCATACATTATATAATTTTCTTGTACAATTTTCCCTTAGAGTTACCAAAACCATGTAATATGAGGTCAAACCTAAACACTTTCAATTTGTATGCAATAAGACAGGCGCTTGCACTACAGGAATGAATGATTTATATTGAACGATGCCTGGGACATGCAGTTCCAGGTGCTGGGCAGGTGGGTTTTTTTTTACAGTTAGCCCTGCTAGAGGCAAGCAGCCTGTTTAGTCTAGGTTCACACATATGTGTACTGAAATTGCAATGTCATTCCACTTCTGTGCAATTTCAGTACAGGTGCGATTTTGCCGACCCTCTCTCTCCACAACTGCCTCCCATTGACTTCAATGAAAAATCACATTCCATTGCCTTCAATGCAAAATCTTGTCCCATTGACTTCAATGTTAAATGGCCTCCCCCCTGATGAAGTGCCGTAGCACGAAAGGCCTCAGGAGGAGCCGACAGCACGTGTGACGTCATACACCGCCGCGACCACGAGGAGGTCAGGCGGCCATTTTTCTTACTGGGTCAGTACATTATTACTTCCTTTACTAATATCTGGCAGTTATTTGTACTTGTACCCATGGATTTTATTGCATGTGACCAATAAATAGCTTGAACCTACTACACTATTGGCACTACCTCTTTGTTTTGACCCTCTATCGAGGGTTTCAGATCCACAGCAGTTGTTTCCCAGCTCATCTTATATCCAGAAGAGGGAGCCCATTCATCTAGGGCTGTCCATTCACTGGTTAAAGGGGATCTCTGAGTTCTGCTGTATATTACTTCACCCAAAGCTGATGATTCACCTGAGGGATGTACCGTTTGTTTGCTGGTTACCTGGATTGATGGTCACATACAGTTGCAAGAAAAAGTATGTGAACCCCTTGGGATTACGTGGCGTTTTGCATGAATTGGGCATAAAATGTGCTCTGAACATCATCTAAGTCACAACAATAGAAGAACACAGTCTGCTGAACATAATACTACACAAACATTAGATGTTGCCATGGTTTAATTGCACATAACATGTAAACATTCACAGTGCAGGGAGGAAAAAGTATGTGAACCTTTGGACTTAATAACTGGTTGACCCTCCTTTGGCAGCAATAACCTCAACCAAACGTTTCCTGTAGTTGCAGATCAGACCTGCACAACGATCACGAGTCATTTTGGACCACTCCTCTTCACAAAACTGTTTCAGTGTAGCAATATTCTTGGGATGTCTGGTGTGAATTGCTCTCTTAAGGTCATGCCACAGCATTTCAATCGGGTTGAGGTCAGGACTCTGACTGGGCCACTCCAGAAGGCGTATTCTGTGCTGTTGCAGCCATTGTTTTGTTGAATTACTTGTATGCTTTGGGTCATTGTCCTGTTGCATCACCCATCCTCTGCGGAGCTTCAGTTGGCGGACAGATGGTCGTACGTTTTCCTGCAAAATGTCTTGATAAACTCTGGAATTAATTTTCCCATCAACGACAACAATCCGTCCAGGCCCTGAGGCAGCAAAGCAGCCCCAAACCATGATGCTCCCTCCGCCATGTTTTACAGTGGGGATGAGGTTTTGATGTTGGTGTGCTGTGCCTTTTTTTCTACACACATAGTGTTGTGTGTTCTTCCCAAACAACTCAATCTTGGTTTCATCTGTCCACAGTATATTTTGCCAGTAGTGCTGTGGAACATCCAGGTGCTCTTTTGCAAACTTCAAACGTGCTGCAATATTCTTTTTGGACGGCAATGGCTTCCTCCGTGGTGTCCTCCCATGTACTCCATTCTTGTTTAATGTTTTCTTTATTGTAGATGTGTCAACAAAAATGTTAGCATGTGCCAGAGATTTCTGTAGGTCTTTAGCTGACACTCTGGGATTCTTCTTTACCTCATGCAGCATTCTGCGCTGTGCTCTTGCAGTCATTTTTACAGGACGACCATGCCTAGGGAGAGTAGCAACAGTGCTAAACTTTCTCCATTTGTAGACAGTCTGTCTTACCGTGGACACATGAACATCAAGGCTTTTGGAGATACTTTTGTAACCCTTTCCAGCTTCATGCAAGTCAACAATTCTTGATCGTAGGTCTTCTGAGAGCTCTTTTCTGCGAGGCATGGTTCACGTCAGACAGTGCTTCTTGAAACCAGTAAACCCAAAACAGGTGTGTGTTTTTTAAGGGCAGGACAGCTGTCAGCAACACATCCAATATCATCACACTGATTGGAGTCAAGGTTGGCTCACTCCTGGCTCCAATTAGCTCTGGGAGAAGTCATTAAGCTAGGGCCTCACATACTTTTTCCTCCCTGCACTGTGAATGTTTACATGTTATGTGAAATTAAACCATGGCAACATCTAATGTTTGTGTAGTATTATGTTCAGCAGACTGTGTTCTTCTATTGTTGTGACTTAGATGACGTTCAGAGCACATTTTATGCCCAATTCATGCAAAACTCCACGTAATCCCAAGGGGTTCACATACTTTTTCTTGCAACTGTATATGCACATCCTTAATGCGCGGTCGGTGAGTGCGCATTTTTTCTATACAGTTCCTGCCATCAATGCATTCCAGGAAAGAGAGCTTTTCATGGTTCTGTATAAGATCTATATGAAGACTCATTGAACTATTTTGTATATAAATTTTAGTGCTGCACTATATCTTATGATTTATTATGTGAGGTCTTTGTGATTCCTTTGAGTGTTCTAGCAGCAGATTACATGAGCGATCGCTTTTCTTTATATCAATGTTAAATTGCCTCCCTCTGACTTCAATGCAAAATCACATCCCATTGACTTCACTGCAAAAACACCTCCCACTGGCTTCAATGCAAAAATGCCCTCCATTCACTTCAATGCAAAAACGCCCTCCAGTGACGTCAATGGAAAAACACCCCCCATTCACTTTAACCTCTTCACGCCGACCGAACGCAAATGTGTGGCCTCCTGTCGTCTGGGCCTAGACCCCAAGCGGCTGCACACTTGCGTTCTTTTAAAAAAAGACATATATGCTGAGAGCGCACGCCCTGCACGCTCCCAGCACACATGTCCGGTACTCACGGAAAGGTCCCGATCTCCTCTTTCGATCGGGGATCTTTCCCGATCAAGTGACTGCCGTGACGGCGTGTCATGGCGGTCACATAACCCTAAACCCTGCCCCACCTCCCCGCTTCTGAAACCCTTAAAGGGCCGGGAGGCTCTGGCACGAAGGGGTTAATGGAAAACACCTACCATTCACTTCAAAGCAAAAACTTCTGTCAACAGCAATTCTATGTGAACACTTATCTCCACCTGCGACTGTACTCTACCACTTGCGAGTCTGGAATGCTACAGGACCCTTTTTGTAATGGCACTCAAAACACAATGCATGTGGATTGCCTTTGTGTGAACCACCTCAATAGGAACACATAATATCTAGCCTGTCATATGAATCTGTGAGTTTGAAAATGCGTCCAGAATCACCTGGAACCTGGGCGTTTTGGGATTGCGGCAGAATTGCTGTGATTCTGCCCGCGATCACAAAATGCAAGTTCAGGTGCCAAAATTGCATTGAGTGAAGCTCGTCTCCCAAAAGAAGCTCCAGCTCCTTTTTGGACGACAAGCTTCACACAATGTGAATTGCCGCGCAGTAAATCACACTATAAACATGACCATTTGCAACACGTAAAGCTTGTCACTCAAAAGAAGCTGCTGCTCCTTTTTCTGGATGACAAGTTTCACGTGATGCAATTTTGGCACCTGAACCTGCGTTTTGCAGTCGCGGGCAGAATCGCAGAGGTGATTCTGGAACCGTACTGTGTTTTAGATGCGATTGAAAATAATGAACCTGCATTTTGTGATTGTACTGTGTTTTGCGGGCAGATTCTCAGCAAAACGCGCCAGTGTGAAAAGGCCTAACGGAGCAGACACCAGACCTTGATTTGGTTGCTCAGCAGGTGCTAGTACTGAGCATCCAAGTGCTTTCATGTGCGAGGATAACCTGAAGAAACAACATTTTTATTTTTCTCATTATGGCCAGTGCCTTATTTACTCACTCAGCAGATGCACTTCTGCTAGGTGTTAGGAGAGGCCGACACTCTCCTTTCCTGATGAGCACTCAATAGGTGCTCATCACCAGGGGCGGACTGACAACTCATGGGATCCCCAGGCAATAGGGGATCATGGGGCCCCTGTGTCCTTGCCCAAACTCAAAAAAGCCTATGAAAAAGGTACCAGGGGCATCTCATGGGGCCCCCTACTGACCCCGGGCCCTCAGGCAGTGCCCAAGTTTCCAAATGGTCAGTCCGCCCCTGCTCATCACACTGCACAGTCCCTGCTAGTCCCCGGGGGCAGCGCTAGAGATAGGCAGGGAGGGGAGGAGGAGATAAACAGCCCAATGTTAAAAACAATAGAAGTTTAAGTTGCCATAAAACCCCTTTCTTTTTTAAAAGCCCCAGACATTCCTAAAAGTGCCTCATATTTAAATACGGTTTTGGTTAAAATATTTTTTTTTAAGTTATCAGGACAAGTAGATTGTCATGAGGGACAAGCAGATTGGGACACCAATTTAGCCCCTGGACAAGTAGTTTTTTAAAAAAAAGTTCTACACACTGTACACATAGTTGAAGGTAAATCTAAAGGAAATTGAATAATGTATTATCTGCTTTACAGTGCTTTCCTTTACAAAAATATACTTGATGTATTATTAATTACAGAGCTACATTATTTATTATTATTATTTATTACAGGGACTTATATAGTATAGCGCTGTCAATTTATGCAGCACTTTACATATTTATATTGTACATTGACATCAGTCCCTAACCCTCAAGGGACATACAATCTAAGGTCCCTAATTTACATTCATACATGTACATACTAGGGCCAATTTAGACAGGATCCAGTTCATCTACCAGCATGTCTTTGGAGTGTGGGAGGAGAAGACCTACGCAGGCACAGGGAGAACATGCAAGCTCCAGGCAGGAGGTGCTGTGGCTGGGTTTTGAACCAATGACCCTAGTTCTTCCAGGGCGAAGTGCTAACCATTTAGCCACTGTGCTGCCCCCAAAATCTGTGTCCTCTGTATCTCCCTGGAGTTCAGCTTTAAATGCAACCAAGCCAGTGAACCATAATAATGTATTAACAATGTCTGTGGTAATTGGTACCTTTACACTGGTATATTTTATTTATATAAATAAAACAATAGAAAGACAATACCTTCTAAGTTAGAATCAAATATGAGGAGAAACAGTTAAAATGTATTGCTTACTTTAGTATATTGTGAAAGTCTATATTGAGACAATGTCCTACATTCAATAAAGCAGCACAAAGCTATTGGGTGTTGGATAATCAAAAGTAGGCATGAGTAAAATGTAAGGTTCTCCTAACAAACTAAGGCCTCATGCACACGGGGCGTTTTTGCAGCCACTTTTAGGAACGTCAGGCAATTTTTTTTTTTAACTGCTTCCAACATGGCCCTCCATGTTATGCTATGTGTCCATGCACACATAGACTTTTAGAAGCTTTTAGTAGCAGTAGTGTTTACCAGTAGGAAAAAAAACCCAAGGCAAGTGCGTCCAGGAGCAGCAGAGCTTTGGCAGAAAAAACACTTGACGCGGCTAATCACGCCTAAACTTGCCTAAATACTAGTCATGTTTGGCACTTGACCGTTAATCCATTTCAATGACCAGAATGAAGTATCATTCTGTCCAATGAAATGAATTAATTCCCAAGAGCTTGACGCTTGTAAATGCGCCTAAATGCTTGTAAAAGCATTATATACTTTTACAAGCATCAGGTGTTTTTTCTGCAAAAACGCTGCTGCTGGGAGGGCAGCTTCTAGGAGAGGTTTTTTTAACGTCCTATCCTAAATACACCCTTCCAAGGAAAAAAAAAACCCTTTAAGTAAAGAAAAACAAAAGAGTAGAATGTTTTAAAGCAAATATTATCTAACTGGTTCAATGAACAAAATTAGGGACTAATCCTGCCACTTACAACCATACACACCAGAAATCAGCATATTTGTGCTGTTGGGATTCAGAGGTGTTTGTATTCAGCCATGGACACCAGCCTGTACAATACAATGACATACTGACCAACGCCACAACTGTACACATGTACACCACGCATCCAAGGAGTTACATGCGATTCGGGACAGATGCGGGAAAGAAAAAGAAAAAAACAATAAAGAAGACGACAATAACCACAACACTTTTTTGTGGATATACAATTAAACATATACTGCTTTAAGGTACTGAAGATATGTTGAAATGTTGATTGTGTTTTGAGATTTCCCCTTATTGGACAGAACACATTGGAACATTCAAATAATCTGAATACAGTTGCAAGAAAAAGTATGTGAACCCCTTGGGATTACGTGGAGTTTTGCATGAATTGGACATAAAATGTGCTTTGAACGTCATCTAAGTCACAACAATAGAATAACAGTCTGCTGAACATAATACTACACAAACATTAGATGTTGCCATGGTTTAATTGCACATAACATGTAAACATTAACAGTGCAGGGAGGAAAAAGTATGTGAGACCCTAGCTTAATGACTTCTCCCAGAGCTAATTGGAGCCAGCAGTGAGCCAACCTTGACTCCAATCAGTGTGATGATATTGGATGTGTTGCAGACAGCTGTCCTGCCCTTAAAAAACACACACCTGTTTTGGGTTTACTGGTTTCAAGAAGCACTGTCTGATGTGAACCATGCCTTGCAGAAAGAGCTCTCAGAAAACCTACGATCAAGAATTGTTGACTTGCTTGAAGCTGGAAAGGGTTACAAAAGTATCTCCAAAAGCCTTGATGTTCATGTGTCCACGGTAAGACAGATTGTCTACAAATGGAGAAAGTTTAGCACTGTTGCTACTCTCCCTAGGCGTGGTCATCCTGTAAAATTGACTGCAAGAGCACAGTGCAGAATGCTGCATGAGGTAAAGAAGAATCCCAGAGTGTCAGCTAAAGACCTACAGAAATCTCTGGCACATGCTAACATTTTTGTTGACACATCTACAATAAGGAAAACATTAAAACAAGAATGGAGTACATGGGAGGACACCACGGAGGAAGCCATTGCTGCCCAAAAAGAATATTGCAGCACATTTGAAGTTTGCAAAAGAGCACCTGGATGTTCCACAGCACTACTGGCAAAATATACTGTGGACAGATGAAACCAAGATTGAGTTGTTTGGGAAGAACATACAACACTATGTGTGGAGAAAAAAAGGCACAGCACACCAACATCAAAACCGCATCCCCACTGTAAAACATGGCGGAGGGAGCATCATGGTTTGGGGCTGCTTTGCTGCCTCAGGTCCTGGACGGATTGTTGTCATTGATGGGAAAATGAATTCCAGAGTTTATCAAGACATTTTGCAGGAAAACGTACGACCATCTGTCCGCCAACTGAAGCTCCGCAGAGGATGGGTGATGCAACAGGACAATGACCCAAAGCATACAAGTAATTCAACAAAACAATGGCTGCAGCAGCGCAGAATACGCCTTCTGGAGTGGCCCAGTCAGAGTCCTGACCTCAACCCGATTGAAATGCTGTGGCATGACCTTAAGAGAGCGATTCACACCAGACATCCCAAGAATATTGCTACACTGAAACAGTTTTGTGAAGAGGAGTGGTCCAAAATTACTCCAGATCGTTGTGCAGGTCTGATCTGCAACTACAGGAAACGTTTGGTTGAGGTTATTGCTGCCAAAGGAGGGTCAACCAGTTATTAAGTCCAAAGGTTCACATACTTTTTCCTCCCTGCACTGTGAATGTTTACATGTTATGTGCAATTAAACCATGGCAACATCTAATGTTTGTGTAGTATTATGTTCAGCAGACTGTGTTCTTCTATTGTTGTGACTTAGATGATGTTCAGAGCACATTTTATGCCCAATTCATGCAAAACTCCACGTAATCCCTAGGGGTTCACATACTTTTTCTTGCAACTGTATACCATGCATGGGGATTTCCTTATGTGCATTCTTATCTTTAACAATCCTTGACTTAGGCTTCATCACCTTTTGAGTATTTCTCAGGAGCTAAATGTGATAAGATCTTTAACGGGAATGATTAATGATAGGAGGACTGTTTACATTATATTTATAATGTGAAAGTATTTTGTGAGTCACTTGGGGAATGTGGATGGTGGGAATTTTTGTTTATGTGCTTTCTTCGTTAGACAGTTTCCCCTTTATATGCTAACTCAGTTTCTTCATGCTGGAGACTTTTTGTGAGCTCTACGTTAGTTTCAATTTGGGGCCTGGAGTTGGTCTTTATTTGTATGTGCAGTTACAGCCACAGCATCTGTCAGCTTGTCATTGATTTGTACAGTCTGCTGACCATGGATGAATGTGAAACACCTGTGAATCCCAGCCATACAAACACACTAATTCCTGGCAGTGTACGACCCTCTGCGGCTTTGTGAATGAGGTCCAAGAGATTCTACTTTGGCAAAATTTCACCAAAGGCAAAATCACTAATTTTACAGCCAAATCAATTTTGTTGAAATCTCTCCACTTATTGCAAGTAATTGCTCACTACTCATAGATAACTTCTTCCCTCGATGTTTCCAAAAACTTACATCTATAATTTAATATCTTGTAAACAAGCCACAGCTGATATTAATGAAAGGTCCATAACAAAAAACGACATGACAGACTAAATATTCATCCAATGGTAACGTACAGAGACTATTGTTGGTAATGCTCAATATCCAGTGTAGGCTTAAACATCTAAATATTGGTTTTATTGGATATCAGCCCCTTACTTTATCTAATATGTGTATTTGCCATACAGAGCATGTTTGGTAAGCTTCACATTACTGCAATCAAGAAAATCAGGTTAGCTCTTTTCCTATCTGTTTAAAGGCCTATGTTGAAGATCTTTGGGCTTGGGCATCAATTTGATGCCTCTGGGATTGTTCAGAATTATTTGACAAGAGCATTTAATCTGCATTTGACCTCCTTCTGACTTGCATTTGAACATAAGGCTCTATCTCTCTATAAGGCCTACCTCCAATCCGATCCAGTCTGCAGAAAAAAAAAAATCCATTCCCCTCTGTCAAGGAGGATCGGAATGGAGGGCAGTCGCATGTAAATGGACAGCTGGTCTGCAAAAACTAAGTGGACATGGACCTGTCATCTGCTCGCTCTGCTCAACAGAGGATCAGCAGACAGGTCCCCTGTTGAGCAAAGCAAATCCACTCCATGTGAAAGGGGCCTTAAGGAGATTTTTCATTTCCATGGATGTTAGAAAGAATGCAAAACCTGCTTGAAGCAAAAAAAGCCCATTGACATAGGCCCTTATTCCAACCTGTCCAATCAGTAGGGATTACAGTCTGCTGCAGTCCAACAGTATGTACATGGTTCATCTCTGTGGTGGGTATTGATGACATGGAACATGATATGAACAAATATTTGCATCTTGTGATGTGGATTTTTTCTGAGACACCACAGTGAAACTAAAGAGACTATCCTCTATCCTGTTCCTTGTGGTTTCAGGCAACTGCCAGGCCATTCTGACAAAGTTTTGGCACATCTTGACAGCCTCCTGCACGTTCCTAATGGTCAATGAGGCTGACCGTCACAGTGATTTGGCCAAAAAGTGTGTGGAGGCAGAAAGTAGTGTTAAGCTCTGATACTACCCAAAAGTCAGGAACACCCAGTTTTGGTCATGCCAGGAAAGTTTTGGAGGCTGCTGCAGGTATATGCATGTCTGAGTCTCTTCAATGCATCTTGGGCCTCTTTAAAGTATTTACCAACGCAGCATAACAACTTTAATCACAAAGGTATATATGGAATCACCATTGATAAATGCCTCAAGAGAAATAGAGGGCTGTATTTTTTATCTCCTCCAATACTTCGTGAGTCACCCAGCTGGAACAGGCATGTAGCAAGTAAAATCAGAACTTCAGATTTACATACTTGTTCCAGGTGAGCAATGGCAGTCACTGCATTTCTGCCATAGTGGGTTTCTTTTAAAGTAGATTTTTCATTAAAATGCAAGGTCCTGCAATGTAATACCCCCTTATCCTCTCATGTAGAAATGCTGAGTAAACATAATTTAAAAAACAGCCATTAAAAAAGAAAAGGTAACTTACTTTAGACCTCTGCATTTGGCCTGCTCACCTAGGTGCAATTGATACCTGTTGGATTTTACTAGCAATCCTGAGAGAGCTAACAATCTCAAATCTCATGGGCTCCACCACCATGATTTCCCTGGATGCCACAAAAAAATGACATATCCAGTACCTAATTGAGAAGGTCCAAAGCAGGGGTCTAAGGCTGGCCATAGATTGTACAATTTACTTTCCTACCAAGGGTTTAAGGAAAGAAAATTGCTTGATTCCCCCATCATTATTGTTGATGGTGGAACCCCTCCTGCTGCACTACTGCATTCTGACAGCAGTAATAAAAAAGTAACAGGCTGGTTGTACTGTAAGTCAATCGATTGATCAGCTTAAAGGATAAGTTTACCTTTAGTAACATGTTACTAACTGAGCAGCCCCCTAATTACTACCCCCCCCCCCCCGGGCTCTTCTCCCCACACCTGCTGTCACAATTTAAAAAAAACACAGCAGTGCAGGGCTCCGCCCTCCCAGCAGCACCATTCATTCACAGAATTCTCTGGATGGGAGAACTACAACTACCATTAGCCATTGCGGCTGATGACTTGTAGTTCTCAATGAACTACAAGCGCACTGATGAGCGCTCTAGGTTGTCCATTGATTCTTCCTGTCATTCAGTAACTGCCTGCCTGTACAAGGTTTGAGCAGACAGCTACACTGACAATCTACAGGAGTCTTGTATTACACCCACTGCTGATAGTGGGTACAATGCTTTGCAGGCTCCTAAGAAAAAAAATGCACATTTTGTTACCTGCATTTATTATTTTTTTTGAAAGGTGAACTTATCCTTCAGAAGTTCATTTTTTTTCTTCTTTACTACTTTTTTTTTTTTTACTTAGCATTTTACTTACCACTTTAAGCAACCAGCTGAGATTTAAATAAGAAAAGAAGCGATTATACCATACAAAAGAGAAAGAGATGAGAAACTTTTGTGCTAAGTGAATAGCTCTTATCTGTTTTCTTTGTGGTCTGTACAAAAGTAAAAAATGTAGCCTGCACTCACAAATGATATGTCAGTAATAGTTCACCGTAAGACTAGAAAACCAAAACATCTGGTATTCATTACAACAAGCAATAAAAAAACATGTGTTAAACCTTTCCATTCTGTAGATCCAAAGGAATATATGAAGAAAGGACAATGCTCCCTGATATGGGTGTCTGACATCTTTTGTATGGACAATACAGGTGGAATAAAATGAAGAAACACAAATGAAGTGTTTGCTATAAGTGTCACTTATATATTTCCTTGTTAAATGGCTTTATTTTTCAGCCTGTATTCCAGTATTACTGATAACTTAGTACTGCATTCTACACATTCCTTAAAGTGTTACTAAACCCAGGACCCTGCATTCACTATATCTGGTCTCCCACAGTACACAGAACATGGAAGCGCAATTATTTTAGTAAATATAAACAGCTAAATACCTTTTCTCATCAGCAGTTAGAGCAGTCTTGTGACTTCTATCAGTGTCCAGTCCAGCAAAAGCTTGTAGGAGGAGCTTTCTTTCTGCTCTAGGAGGATGCAGAACCCCCTGCCTGGACATTGCGGATTGGCCCTGTGTTGATCACATGCACTCTCCCAAGAAAAAAGTAGCAGTACACACCAAACTGAGCATGTACAGAGTGACTCACACAATATGTCTTAAAAGGAGATAAGCGGGGGCACTCTAAGAAGGGGAGGATCAGAGAAGACAGGATCAAACAGCGATTGTACACAGTGCAGAGGAATAACCCCTTAGGTTTCATAGTGAGTATAGCAAGCATGCTTTACTGCACATACAGACTGATTTTAAAGTTGTGGGTTTAGTAACACTTTAACATTTAACAATTTTTTTTGATCATTAGGGAGTGTAAAAAAATAAAAGTAAGGGGAAGCTAAGTTACAAAATACTTTTATTTTAATAAAAAAAACCACATAATCCAGTTAGAGACTCCCCAGTGCAAGGTCAATTAGCTACTCAAAAATATACAGCAGTTTTGTTTGTCAGCAGATGGTTCTTTGCTAGATATCCCAAGTTATTTTATTGTGTGCTATGCATGGTTAATATTATGATGTTCTGAATTGTTGAACTGGTATTATTCTGTAAAAATAACTTTGAAAAAAATGATGTTAATCAGGACATGTTATTCCAAGTATGGCCATCAATGTTCCATTTCTATCAAAATCCTCATATGTGAATTGGAGTCAGGTTAAAATCACCATTACAACTCACATAATGTAATGCACTAAAAGCAGAACTTCACTGCATCTGAGCACCACAAACCGAAAAAACACTTTTAATTCATGTTTTAATATTCAAAGGAAACTCACCCATCTATCCATGTCTCCATGCTTTATTCTGTTGAGTAATCACTTGGAGAAACATCTCCTAACATTTATAGCCATGGCCATTTTGAGTAAGGGCAGATTATTCATGTAGCATTTACTTCCTGAAATCCATCTCCCCTTAGCTTAGGCATGCAGGCAGGAGGGTGTACTTAGCTGAGAAAGCCCCTGCCCCCAGATGAAAGAAAAAAATGTCCAAGAAAACTCCCAAGATGTATGACATCATTGTGGCCTAGGCCACAAACCAGGAAGCAAATGAAGAAATCTATAAAAAGTTGAAACAAGTAAATATAATATACCTTCCTATCTATTTATTTAAACTAGCAGCATAAGGATTAACTACTTTAGCTTCGGAAGGTTTTCCCCCCTTCCTGACAGGCCATTTTTTGCTATTTGGCACTGTGCTAGTTCAACCGGTAATTGCGTGGTCATGCAACACTGTACCCAAACAAAATGTATGTCCTTTTTTTCACACAAACAGAGATTTCTTTTGGTGGTATTTGATCGTCACTGAGGTTTTTTATTTTTTTGTGATATAGAGGGGAAAAAAATTATATTTTCTACTTTCTGTTAGAAAAAATACAAAATAAACTCAAATTTAGTCATAACGTTAGGCCAAAATGTATTCTGCTACATGTCTTTGGTAAAAAGACCCTGGCTAAGAGGGGGGAACTTTATTCCAATAAAAGGGGGGGGACAATCCAAAAAGTAGGCAATACATTTTGGCAGCCCAGGAGCACCCCCTTCACCGGGCTTGATTGACAAGAATGTGAATAGACTATAGGTGGACTTGATATTTAATGTTATTTTTCAGGTGTGATTGCAAGCACAGGCTTTGTCAGCAGTGGTGTGGCATTTTAGTTTTCATTTTTCTTACATTAGACTAAAAGCCAAAAAGACCATGGGGATCTTCTGGGCTGTAGAAGCTCCCCACCCAGGAACCAGATCATTTACATCAACAACAATACTTTTGGAGAGCAATACCAGATAAGTAATCCTACAGGCCTAGGGCTATTTTTCCACTTTTCTCTTAATATGCAAATATCCTGTGAATACTTGAAAATTATAGAAAGAGCACCTGGGGGCCACAAACGTTTAGTTTTTGTTCCGCTTGAAAACGTCCTAGTCAAGTTGAATAACTGTATAGGTCCTGGTTTAAAAAAAAATCTCTGAACCAGATTCCAAAAGGAAGTGGTTTTCTAACTAAAATAAGTCATATCATTCTAGCAAGTCCTGAGTACAGAATATTAGGTTTTCCTGCCAAAGGAAACACAATTTCTTCAGGTTCACACGAAACTGAATCTAGGCAACAAGTAAAGCTAATCAGAGAATGTTTCATACTATAAAGAAATCACTATAATGATGGTAAAGTCACAAAGCCCACGCAATATTAGTGTTAAAACTGAACTTCAGGCAACAGCTAAATACATAGTTTACATGCATATGAGTTTACTGTTTTACCTGCAAAGGATGTGTAATCATGGCAGCTACCCAAGACTATTACTGCTTCTTTCTGATTTGAAAATACTGTTACCTGCACAAGCTTTACTGCTCACTGGACAGAGCTTATAATGATTGTTCATTGGCCAATGACAAATGAAGAGCAGTGATTCGGGAAAATACAAAGATGAATTAATGATACAGGAAATAAATGTACCACTGGTCTTGCTGTGTAGTCTGCAAAGATGCATCAACCAAATGGCTGGCTGACCAGAAGTACAAAACCTAGGACAGGTAATGCAGTAAATATTATTATTATTATTATAATACTACAGTATTTATGTAGCGCCAACAGTTTGTGCAGCACTTTACAAAATTCAAAAAAATAGTACAGTTACAATACTATAAAAAACAGTAGGATTAAGAGGGCCCTGCTCATAAGAACTTACAATCTAATAGGGTGGAGCAAGTGATACAAAGGGTTATAACTAGAGATGAGCGAATCGAACCAGGCGAAGTGGAATTCGTTTCGAATTTCAGGAAAAATTTGATTCGCGGCGAATCCGAATATTTGCATAATTCGGGTGCGCGAATCGGATTTTTCCCGATCAGCCGGCAAAAGTGTCCCTGCAGAGAGCTCCGCTATTTCTGACAGTTCTCTGACAGTTTCTTCACATGTACAGCGGTTGAAACATTGTATCTATTTGTTTCCATTTAGGATACAGATGTTTTTATTCGGAAATAAATAGATACAATGTTTCAACCGCTGTACATGTGAAGGAACTGTCAGAGAACTGTCAGAAATAGCGGAGCTCTCTGCAGATACACTTTTTGCTGTACTGGAATACTTCTTCTTCTCATTCTTCTTTTCATTCTTCTTCTTTTCATTCTTCTTTTCATTCTTCTCATTCTTCTTTTCTTCTTCATGAAAAGAAGAATGAGAAGAAGAATGAAAAGAAGAATGAAAAGAAGAATGAGAAGAATGAAAAGAAGAATGAAAAGAAGAAGAATGAAAAGAAGAATGAGAAGAAGAATGAAAAGAAGAATGAGAAGAATGAAAAGAAGAATGAAAAGAAGAAGAAGAAGAATGAAAAGAAGAAGAAGAATGAAAAGAAGAATGAAAAGAGGAAGAATCTTTTCATTCTTCTCATTCTTCTTTTCATTGTTCTTTTCATTCTTCTTCTTTTCATTCTTCTTTTCATTCTTCTCATTCTTCTTTTCATTCTTCTTCTTCTTTTTATTCTTCTTCTTCTTCTTTTCATTCTTCTTCTTCTTCTTTTCATTCTTCTTCTTCTTTCCATTCTTCTTTTCATTCTTCTTCTTCTTCTTTTCATTCTTCTTCTTCTTTTCATTCTTCTTCTTTTCATTCTTCTCATTCTTCTTTTCATTCTTCTCATTCTTCTTTTCATTCTTCTTTTCATTCTTCTCATTCTTCTTTTCATTCTTCTTTTCATTCTTCTTCTCATTCTTCTTTTCATTCTTCTTCTTTTCATTCTTCTTTTCATTCTTCTCATGCTTCTTTTCTTCTTTATGAAAAGAAGAATGAGAAGAAGAATGAAAAGAAGAATGAAAAGAAGAAGAAGAATGAAAAGAAGAATGAGAAGAAGAATGAAAAGAAGAATGAGAAGAATGAAAAGAAGAAGAAGAATGAAAAGAAGAATGAGAAGAAGAATGAGAAGAATGAAAAGAAGAATGAGAAGAATGAAAAGAAGAATGAAAAGAAGAAGAAGAAGAATCTTTTCATTCTTCTCATTCTTCTTTTCATTCTTCTTCTTCTTCTTTTCATTCTTCTTCTTCTTTTCATTCTTCTTCTTCTTCTTTTCATTCTTCTTCTTCTTTTCATTCTTCTTTTCATTCTTCTTCTCTTCTTTTCATTCTTCTTCTTCTTCTTCTTTTCATTCTTCTTTTCATTCTTCTTCTTTTCATTCTTCTTCTTCTTCTTCTCATTCTTCTTTTCATTCTTCTCATTCTTCTTTTCATTCTTCTTTTCATTCTTCTTCTCATTCTTCTTTTCATTCTTCTTCTTCTTCTTTTCATTCTTCTTTTCATTCTTCTCATTCTTCTTTTCTTCTTCATGAAAAGAAGAATGAGAAGAAGAATGAAAAGAAGAATGAAAAGAAGAAGAAGAATGAAAAGAAGAATGAGAAGAAGAATGAAAAGAAGAATGAAAAGAAGAATGAGAAGAATGAAAAGAAGAATGAAAAGAAGAATAAGAATGAAAAGAAGAATGAGAAGAAGAATGAGAAGAATGAAAAGAAGAATGAAAAGAAGAAGAAGAAGAATGAAAAGAAGAAGAAGAATGAATGAAAAGAAGAATGAAAAGAAGAAGAATGAAAAGAAGAATGAGAAGAAGAATGAAAAGAAGAATGAGAAGAATGAAAAGAAGAATGAAAAGAAGAAAAAGAATGAAAAGAAGAATGAGAAGAAGAATGAAAAGAAGAATGAGAAGAAGAATGAGAAGAATGAAAAGAAGAATAAGAAGAATGAAAAGAAGAATGAAAAGAAGAAGAAGAATGAAAAGAAGAAGAAGAATGAAAAGAAGAATGAAAAGAAGAAGAAGAAGAATCTTTTCATTCTTCTCATTCTTCTTTTCATTCTTCTTCTTCTTCTTTTCATTCTTCTTCTTCTTTTCATTCTTCTTTTCATCCTACTTCTTCTTCTTCTTCTTCATCCTCTTCTTCTGAGGATGAGGATGAAGAAGAAGAAGAAGAAGTAGGATGAAAATAAGAAGAATTCCAAGCCGGCAAAAAGTGTATCTGCAGAGCTCCTCTATTCTGCAGATACACTTAGAGGAGCTCTGCAGATACACTTTTTGCCGGTTTGGAATTCTTATTTTCATCCTACTTCTTCTTCTTCTTCCTCTTCTTCTTCTTCATCCTCATCCTCATCCTCGGAAGAAGAAGAAGAGGATGAGGATGAAGAAGAAGAAGAAGAAGAAGTAGGATGAAAATAAGAAGAATTCCAAGCCGGCAAAAAGTGTATCTGCAGAGCTCCTCTATTCTGCAGATACACTTAGAGGAGCTCTGCAGATACACTTTTTGCCGGTTTGGAATTCTTATTTTCATCCTACTTCTTCTTCTTCTTCTTCTTCATCCTCATCCTCATCCTCGGAAGAAGAAGAAGAGGATGAGGATGAAGAAGAAGAAGAAGAAGTAGGATGAAAATAAGAAGAATTCCAAGCCGGCAAAAAGTGTATCTGCAGAGCTCCTCTATTTCTGACAGTTCTCTGACATAGAACTGTCAGAAATAGAGGAGCTCTGCAGATACAGTTTTTGCCGGCTTGGAATTCTTCTTATTTTCATCCTACTTCTTCTTCTTCTTCTTCTTCATCCTCATCCTCTTCTTCTTCTTCTGAGGATGAGGATGAAGAAGAAGAAGTAGGATGAAAATAAGAAGAATTCCAAGCCGGCAAAAAGTGTATCTGCAGAGCTCCTCTAAGTGTATCTGCAGAATAGAGGAGCTCTGCAGATACACTTTTTGCCGGCTTGGAATTCTTCTTATTTTCATCCTACTTCTTCTTCTTCTTCATCCTCATCCTCAGAAGAAGAAGAAGAGGATGAGGATGAAGAAGAAGAAGAAGTAGGATGAAAATAAGAAGAATTCCAAGCCGGCAAAAAGTGTATCTGCAGAGCTCCTCTAAGTGTATCTGCAGAATAGAGGAGCTCTGCAGATACACTTTTTGCCGGCTTGGAATTCTTCTTATTTTCATCCTACTTCTTCTTCTTCATCCTCATCCTCATCCTCTTCTTCTTCTTCTGAGGATGAGGATGAAGAAGAAGAAGTAGGATGAAAATAAGAAGAATTCCAAGCCGGCAAAAAGTGTATCTGCAGAGCTCCGCTAAGTGTATCTGCAGAGCTCCGCTAAGTGTATCTGCAGAGCTCAGCGGTTGAAACATTGTATCTATTTGTTTCCATTTATGAAAACAAATAGATACAATGTTTCAACCGCTGTAAATGTGAATGTCAGAGAACTGTCAGAAATAGAGGAGCTCTGCAGATACACTTAGCGGAGCTCTGCAGATACACTTTTTGTCGGTTTGGAATTCTTCTTATTTTCATCCTACTTCTTCTTCTTCTTCTTCATCCTCATCCTCAGAAGAAGAAGAAGAGGATGAGGATGAGGATGAAGAAGAAGAAGAAGAAGTAGGATGAAAATAAGAAGAATTCCAAGCCGGCAAAAAGTGTATCTGCAGAGCTCCACTAAGTGTATCTGCAGAGCTCCGCTAAGAAATAGCGGAGCTCTGCAGATACACTTTTTGCCGGCTTGGAATTCTCCTTCTTCTCATCCTTCTTCTTCTTCTCATCCTTCTTCTTCTTCTCATCCTTCTCCTTCTTCTCATCCTTCTTCTTCTTCTCATCCTTCTTCTTCTTCTCATCCTTCTCCTTCTTCTCATCCTTCTTCTTCTTCTCATCCTTCTTCTTCTTCTCATCCTTCCTCTTCTTCTCATCCTTCTTCTTCTCATCCTTCTCCTTCTTCTCATCCTTCTTCTCATCCTTCTCCTTCTTCTCATCCTTCTTCTCATCCTTCTTCTTCTCATCCTTCTCCTTCTCCTTCTTCTCATCCTTCTCCTTCTCCTTCTTCTCATCCTTCTCCTTCTCCTTCTTCTCATACTTCTCCTTCTTCTCATCCTTCTCCTTCTTCTCATCCTTCTCCTTCTTCTCATCCTTCTCCTTCTCCTTCTTCTCATCCTTCTCCTTCTCCTTCTTCTCATCCTTCTCCTTCTCCTTCTCCTTCCTCATCTCCAAGGGCATTTAAATTAAAGGTACAGTGTTCTGCACTAATTTAAAGGCTCTCTGAAGCCTAGAAATCCTTTTTATAAGTTAAATTCGTAGCGAATAAATTCGCATCGAATCGAATTTCTTCCTCAAATTCGGCGAATCAGCCGAATCGAATTTTTGAATAATTCGCTCATCTCTAGTTATAACTGTGGGAAATGAGCTCATGGAAGTGATAAATGTTTAACTGGAGGCGTGATAGGCTTCCCTGAAGAGATGAGTTTTTGGGGATCGTCTAAAGGCAGCCAGAGTAGGGGATAGCCAGACAGATTGAGGTAAAGAGTTCCAGAGGATGGGAGAGGCTCTGGCAAAGTCCTGGAGACAAGCATGAGAGGAGGAGACAAGGGAGCTTGACAGCAGGAGATCATAAGAGGAGTGGAGACAACAGTTTGGATGGTATTTGGAGACAAGATTGGTAATGTAGCTCGAGGCACAGTTGTGAATAGCTTTGTATGCTGTTAGTATTTTGAATTGAATTTGCTCTGCAATGGGAAGCCAGTGGAGGGATTGGCAGAGAAGGATGACAGAAACTGAGCAGTTGATAAGATAGATGATTCTGGCAGCAGCATTCATAATGGGCTGAAGAGGGGATAGCCTATGGGAGAGGTAGGCTTATAAGAAGGGAGTTGCAATTGTCAAAGAGAGAGATAACAAGGGAGTGAATGAGTAGCTTGGTCGTTTCATTAGTTAAAAAGGGGTGATTTTAGTGATGTTATGGAGATGAAGTCTACAAACTTTTGACAGTGATTGGGTTTGGGGCCGAAAGGATAGGTCAGAGTATAGGATTACACCTAGTACCTTGGCTTGAGGGGAGGGAGTGACCGTTGCATTATTGATCTTGATGGAAAAGTCATGGAATATTATCAGCTCAGCTTCACTTGTGTGTTTAGCCATTTTCCCAGATCCTCATTTTATTAAATATTATTTAGTCTTTTTTAACTAAACTCAATAAGCATCTCACAGGTGGCATTGGGAGGGGGGCTTGGGGCCATAATGAGCTCAAAAAGAGTGGTGCAGGAGCCTGTTAATACAGAAGACTGTATTTTTTCAGGCTCTATTTTGGAACCATCCAGAGGTTTTCACAAGATAACTTTTGCTATTAGGGTAGCTCTGCTGTACAGAATGAAAGCAAGCAACTTTAAAACTATTAACCTAACTATATATTTTTCATAAACGTAGATAGAATTAAAACTAAAGCTGCACTCCAGGTAGATTAAAAGTACAATACAAAGTAATGCAGTTTGGTATTCATTTATGCATTTTTAAGCCCTCATTCACACTGGTGTGACTCATCAAGCAATTTGACAGTTCAAATTGCATGACAAGTCGTACTCTATTGTTTGAAATGGAACCGGTCTAATTGGTGCGACTTCAACAGAGTTAGAGTTGTACTGCATTTGAAAGTAGTTCCTGCACTACATTTGGAGATGAAGTCGCACAGATGTCTTACAAGTCACACCTGAAGTCGCACTGACATGTGACTTTGAAATCCTGTGACTTCAAGTGAAGTCAGGTGATTTCAAAGTCGTATTCAGTGTGAACCAGGGCTAGTTACAGGCTGGGGGAGAGACCAGACCTTTAAAGCAGTATTAATCCCAAAAGCAAATATTTATTATATTGCAGCTTACCAATTCTTAGATGTGATGGCTGCATTTTTTTTACACTATCTTTTATTTTTAATTGGTGATCCTGCTAGTTATTCTGTTGCTTTTCAACAGAAAAAGCAGTCTTGCAGATGTAGAGGGTTCCGACAAACCATTTAACACTGACAGGGTGCTTACAATGGTCAGCCTTTATTTATTTCTTTAAAAACGTTACCCCAAAAGGAAAACGAGCAGTTGCAGTAACTGCCTATAAAGTGTTAGCTGGAGATTGACTTCAATTTGTTTAGTGTTTCTACAGCAAGTGTGTTACTGGCTGGACCACTAGGTGAAAACATCATAAAAAAACCTAATTCAGCCACCACATTTAATGAATGGTAAGCTGAAAGATATAAAATTTTTGGTTTTGAGTTTAATACCACTTTAAGACCCTTTTCACAAAAGTGTCTAAATACATGAGTTCAAATACACATGGAGCTAATTTCTAAACACATCTGGAAGCATGTCATGTTTTGCTATGGTTGAATTCACAACTAGACATTTAGTTGAATCTTGGTGCATTCAGTCTAGCTGTGTTCACACAAATCATGTTTTTAACAATCATGTCTCCTGCCCTAGCAGACAGGGCTGTGCTCTGTAGTAGAGCTGTGTGATCTCAAAAGTGGATGGAGCCAAATCCAAATTATTTGGCAAATAAAAATCTCTTTCATTTATTTATATTTCAAGTGTGTATTTATCAGTCTGCCTAGAATTCAGCTTTAAAAATGGCATCCCCAATTTTAAATGTTTCTCAGCATTCCTAAGTATGTTCATAAAACTATATTTTTAATAAAATTTAACCAAAAAGACAAGATTAAGACATGCAAGAACAGTATTTAAAATACAATTCCTACTAATAATAAAGCTATAATTCATAGACTGTGAAAAGAAACAGTAAAGCACTTTAAAGAAGGAAGCAAAGCCTGTATATGTAATGAACAAATATGACACCCTACCTTATGTACATATAGTATGAGTTGGACATTAGTTTTTAAAACATTAGCCCATGAGATTATTTACATTAAGTTATTTATTTAACATGTTATACTTACAGACATACTGTTACTTTACCCATTTAGGGTAAAGGGAAAGTATCTGTGCAATTCCCCCACCCTACCTTACCTGATCCATTGATAATCACCTCTCTATATACATGCTGCCCAGGGGCGGAGTGACAACTCATGGGGCCCCCGGGCAATAGGGGATCATGGGGCCCCTGTGTCCTTGCCCAAACTCAAAAAAGCCTATGAAAAGGTACCAGGGGCATCTCATGGGGCCCCCTACTGATGCTGCCACTTTACTTCTGTTGCAGCAGGTGCAAAATACCCAGAGATTTTGTGCATGCAGGGGTACATGACCTTCCTCCATAATGCAAAGTTCATCAGGGGCCTAAAACTGATGTCTATGCCATAAAGCGGTAGATGAAGTTCTTTTTTCAGTTTTCTTTCAGTTTCAGTCTATTTCCAGTGATGCTTGGACACTAAATGTGTACATGAAAACGCTTGCTAATGAACACACCTTGGTTCATTTAAAATGGTACAAAAAAAGTGTAGATGGGCAACTTGATGGAGGAGCTACTCGGCTGTCAGATTCCATCCACACTTGTGAGGGTAAAACCTTATTAAAGAGTGTAGTTTAAATGCAGCCTCAAGGTCATTGAGGAGACCATCAGCTGGCAAGCAGGGGAAATACTGTGTCATTAGTTATACTGATAGTACAGATATATTTCTAGTCAGATTCTGAACTGCTAACCTACTCTTTTTGTTCAATATTTTTATTCGAAATTGAGGACAGACTACATCATAATGAGCATTCGTTTTACAAATGCTGCTCTGCAAATTAAACTTAGTAAAAGGTAACCAAGTACAAGGCTGAAGGCAGCATAACGAATATAAATTGGAGCAGAAAGGTAAATCATGAATATACAAGTGAAGGACCCCAGCCTACAGGGCCAGTCATACCTAATGCTCCACAGTGGCAAAAATAAGAAACAGCCTAGTTAACTTACCTAGTTCAATTGAATGGAGGAAAGGGAAAGCAAGAGAAAAGAGAGTAAGGAAAAAGAAAACCAGGGGTCCAGTTGGTGCAGTAATCAAGGAACAGCTGGTTTGAGTCATGGATGGATGAAGTTCTGAGTACATAGTCCTATAACGACTAATCAAAATTCTGTGGCAAGTAGTTGTCCATCCATGGCTGCCATACCTTTAAATATGTGGGAATACAATCTAGTCATGTGACCTCAATTTTGCTGTGAATCATACATTGTGTTATTCTGTGTTTCATCTCAAGAAAACAAAGGTTAGGTGTTTTCCACGCCTTAGCAATAGTTTGCTTTCCGGCAGTAATGATATATAACAAACGTTTATGCTGTGATGCATATAACTCAGGCGGGAGTTTGTTCAAAAGGGCTATAGTAGGATTAGGCATAAGGGTTACCCCGGCAAGTGTCGATAGCATACAAAACACCTCAGCCCAGAAGGCCAGCACAACAGGGCATGACCACCAGAACAAAGAACACACCTACAGTATATTACCACGCATGTTTAACGCGGATCTCCAGGCTCCCCCAAAAAAAATCAGTCAGCAGCTACAAATACTGGATTTACCCATCCAGGGATTCAATAATGTCTTTACCCCAGCTGATTTTTTAATCGGCTTTGGGTGCAGGTGTTGACATCTTCAGTAAGGGAAACCAGCAATGAAGTCTTGTGGCTTCACAGCCAGTCTCCCACTGCATAATCGCAAAGCGCACTTCACTTTGTGAATGGTCCTGCAGTCTTTTGGGACCTGTGAAGTGTCCCAGAAGGCAACGGGGAAAGGAGGAGGGCCGAACTTCTGGCTCAGATCGCGGCAGCTCATCTGACCAGAAGTGGGAGCTGGTACCTGTCAAAACCGGGTACTCACTCACCCTTCCCCCCCAAAAGTGTCAAATGTGGCAGTGGAGGGGGGGAGGAGGCAAACAAGCGGAACATCCCCTTTTGGGTGAAGTTCCACTTTAATTAACCAGTAAAAGTGAACAAAGACTGTCTAATGACTACAAAGATATTACATCCACAATCTGTCCAACGCAGGAAAAGAGGGCCACATATATAGAAACAAGATCAAAGCAACCAATCAATTTCTTGGTTATTATGGGTAATGGAGGTTAGAAAATCAAATCTCACACTGAATGGGCTATTACAAAAGTTACATGTATTTTAGTGCCAATACACATAAAAGAAGTAACAGGAAACAATAAAAAGTACAGGATTCACAAATTTGAATTGCCAATACAATGTCTAGTATTATATTATTTCATGCAGTACTCACCCGTGCATTCATACTGCAAGCCTTTTCCATAGTATCCTTTTTCACAAATGCATTCATATTGGCCAGTGTGAGTACCACACTTACAACTTGCCATAACATCGCAACAATCTTTCCCAGTGTCACACAAATAAGAGCAATGAGATATGTCCTCTTGAATGTAACTCCCAGAGGGTAGATCTGTAACCATAAGAAACAAAGATAGTCAAATGAATGCACTCTTTTTCCCATTACTGGGTAAATGGAATTTCCGCATGGAGATGTGAAATTATAATACTGAGGTTTGTATGTGAAACATAGTGATATTGGATGTGGAAACTGAATGTGGAGTCAGATAAACAATAGGCATGATGGATCTGTGTCAGACATTTGTGAACACAGTCAAGAAGTGCACAGGCACCAGAATTGACATGATTATGTCATTTCTGGAGAGAAAAGCAGATTAAGGCACTGTCACTGTGATCTCTATAGTAAGTAATAAATACCTGGAAACATAAAGTTGGCCATAGATGGGTATTTTTTTTTTTTTTTGTTCAGCCAGTGGGTTCAACAAAAAAAACAAAACAAAAAACAAACAGACTCCTCCATCCACACAAGTGAGGTGGATGAAGGAATCCCCCCACTGAAAAGAAGGACCCGCTGTCAAAATACACTGATCAGTTGATGCAACCGATTAGCAGCAGCCACTGATCAAAAAAAGTTTTCCAACATTCCTGTCCCACAGAAGTCAATCTAATGATCGACTTCTGTCGAACAGGGACATCCACACATGGATCAAAATTTGTTCAGTCCCTGCTGAACCAGACAAATTTCAATTTTGCCATGGTTTTGCATTTTCCAACGGCTGGCTCATGTACATAGAGCCTTACACTTACACATTACTTAACATGCATGCATTAAAGTGATTTTAAAGGTTGTAATTAAAAGAAAAAGTCTCTTGCTGTGGGGGCACTCAAGCAGGCTTGCTCCCGAGCCACGTGGATGGACATTCACACACAGATCACATCACTCTGAATGCACCAGATCTTGGAAGCCAAGCAGAGTTGGACCTGGTTAGTACCTGGATGGGAATCCGCCTGGGAATACCAGGTGCTGTAGGCTAAAATTTTTTGCAGGGACCAAAATTGAGATAACCCTCAGGTGGTACTAATCTTGTATTTATTGCACTATATGAAGTTTATTGTTTGGGCAAATGTAGCGCCTATCTATTTATATTTTATTTGCATGTTATAAGTGTTAATCACACAATAAAACAACGCTGAGACAAGATTTGTCTAGGGTCACTACAGTTGGCCCAAGTTTTGGGGTCCTCACACTATAAAGAGTGATTAGTTATAGGGATTATTTGTATATGCACATCCCTTCTATACAGTATTTTGATTTTATATATAGTGCCTACCTTTTCTATCTTTATTCACACACAGAGCGTGGCTTGCCCCCCCCTCCTCATTGGCTCACTGGCTGTGATTGACAGCAGAAGAAGCCAATGGCTCTCATTGCTGTGTGAGCCAATGAGAAGAAAGAGACCCGGGAAGAGGTGGCTCTCATGCACATTGCTGAAACAAGATAGGGCTCAGGTAATATAAGGGGGGCTGAGGGGGGAGCTGCATCCAGAAGATTTTTTACCTTAATGCATAGAATGCATTAAGGTGAAAAACCTTCTGCATTTAGAACCACTTTAATGTGTACAAAACATGTCTGAAGCTAGGTCTGCTTTACAGTCTTTAATAAACAATATTTCATTAAGAAATATTACACAAATTCCCCTTTTCACCATAGCAACATATATTATTTTGGGGTTTTTATTTGTAATATGTCTATAAATCTAATTGGAATTAAGATAGATTAGTTGATGATTCCTGAAAGCGGAGCTCCATCCGAAAGGGGAAGGTCCGCTTTAAGCCTTTGTCCCCCGCTCCCCATTAAGGATTGTCACCTTTAGGGAGTGGGGAGGGGGAGCGGGTACCCGAATTTGATAGGTACCTGCTCCCACTTCCACTGCGATCGCAAGTGGAAGTTATCCTCCTACCCTCCCTCCCTGTAGTCTTCTGGGACACGTAACAGGTCCCAGAAGACTACGGGGCCATTTTCAAAGCGCAGCACTAATTGCGCATGCACAGTGGGCACCCGGCTGTGAAGCCGCAAACTGTCACAGATGGGTGCCCACACTGAATATACTGGCGCCAAGGAGAGAAGACGGCCGGTGAAACCAGCGGTTGTGAGGACACCGCTTGACCAAGGGACAGGTAAGTGTCTGCATTTTAAAAGTCAGCAGCTACAGTTTTTGTAGCTGCTGAGTTTTATTTTTTTTTACAGGTGGAACTCCACTATAAAGAATATATCATAAATGTTTTCTAATTTTTTTTTGTAATGAAAAAAACTACACATAAAAAATATACCTTCATGTAATGCACGTCGGGCCAGTGCCTCAAACTCAGCAAAACTATGTAACAGATAACAATGCTCCTCCTTTGGTTGAGATGCCATATCATGCAGCTCCCGGATATTGCCCTGCCATATTCCAAATGTGAAGATTTCCACTCCAAGCTCTCGAAGACTGGCAGCCACAGGTCTAGGGTCCCCGCCGTTTGAGTAGCCATCAGTGATAAGGAAAATAACTTTGTCTGAATCACTACGGGAGTGCCTGAGTATTTGCTGTAAAGAACAAAATCAACCAATGAAACATTGAATAGAAAATGAATGCAGTCAGACAAATATGGGTAACATGAAACTGATATTGGCCCTCAACAGTGTTTTCTTCTCCTTTCACAAAATCACACATTAGATAATTAGTGTGTTTTTTCTAGTTGATACTGCTACCCAAAACCACCTAAGGTCAAACACATACTGCTGGCAGAGGCTGAGGACTAGAATTGAGAAGCACTTCCATAATCTTGCATGAAAACACTGGAACTTTCAGAGTAATAGATTATATTAAAGTTATGAAAGGTGGGATATCAGAGGTTATGTGTGTCTGTGTGGTTGTGTAAGTGTTTTCATGTACTGTTGCAACCTTGTACATTTGCTTGTATACATTGTTTGTGATAGTTTGGGCTCTGTGTAGCCTTTGCCATTGGGCATGATGTAATGTCATCAGGATTCACGTCACATCCAATCGTCACTCTGACGTCACTTACTATTGCCAAATTGTCCTTCCGACTTGATGAACCGTCAGGGCGTGACTATATGGCAATAGTATGTTACGTCAGAGCGACGACCGGATGTGACGTGAATCCTGGTGACGCAGTGAGATGCAGTATGTCACGGTTACTTTGGCGGGAACGTAACACTGAATTTGATGAGCTATAAGTTGTTTTATCGCTGCGAGTGTATTTTTAACTTTTTTATAAATTTGTTTATACTGGATCACACTATGAGGAGCTTTTTGTGTCCTCAATGCTTGAGTTTTTAGTGGAATTGGAAACCAGTTTAACAGTTGACCTATGCTGGATCCTCTGCTACCTAAAAGTATTTGAACGCATTGAGTCGATCAGTAATGAGAGGCAATAACAGCGGTGAGTGTGGTGGCAAGAGGGGAGTGTGTTTCACCTAAAGCACAATGGTGGTATGAACCTCTAAAGGGATCCAGAAGCTTAAGATTATGGAAATTTGATGAAGGGCATTTTCAATGCCTACTATTTAGTTGCACATTTTTTTCACAAATGGATGAAGGTGGTGTGATTTCTTGATAGACTGAGTGCTGCTAGTGTAATTGATGTTGTTCACTCTTGCTTGTTTGTATTGGTTACAGGGTATCTTTAACCAATTCACTACAGTGATAGGTTTTAAAACAGCGGAGTGATGCAAGTGTACTTATGGAGTGCTGTTTTAAAATGGCACAGAAGAAACTACTTGGAAACCCAGAGTATCCTTAAAATGACTGTGACCATCCTAGATCACAGGGATGAGGTACACAGCAATCAGAATGTCTATGAACCTTGTGATCACTGTGAATAAATCATATCCTTCACAAGTGTAAACACTATAGTGTTTATAAACATTCAGCCCATGCACAGTGCAGGAAGTTCATTGTTGTGAATAGGCTAAATGTTTGTAAACAAGTGAAAGAGGTGAAGTTGAATGGTTTCAAAGTATCATTGAGCACCAATGATTGTAGATTTTTTTTTCTTTTAATAGGTGGGGGGTTAAGGTTCTGCCTAGAGTTGTATGTTAAAACATCCATATAATCTTGATCCCCATAGTGATCAACTAAATCAACACAGATAAATAATACACATATACAGTGGGGAAAATAATTATTTGATCCCCAGCAGATTTTGTAAGTTTCCCCACTTACAAAGAAATGAAGGGTCTATAATTTTTATCATAGGTGTATTTTAAGTGATAGAGACAGAATATCAACCAAAATCCCAGAAAAAAATACATTATACAAATGTTATAAATTGAGTTGCAGTTCAGTGAGTAAAATAAGTATTTGATCCTCTACCAACCAAAAATAATTCTGGCTCCCACAGACTGACTATGTTCTCATGTAGTACACAGGTTAGTCCTGTAAATTTAGCAAGGTGCTTCTAACAATGTGTACAAAAGACACCTGTCCACAGAATCTCTTTCTTCCATTCAAACCTCACCAAGACCAATCAGCTGTCAAAGGATGTCAGGGACAAGACCTGCACAAGGCTGGAATGGGCTACACGACCATCAGCAAGAAGCTTGGTGGAAAGTAGACAACTGTTGGCGTGATTATCTGCAAATGGAAGAAATACAAAATAACCATCAATCGCCCTTGCTCTGGAGCTCCATGCAAGATTTTACCTCAAGGGGTAAGGATGATCATGAGAAAAGTGAGGGATCAGCCCAGAACTAAATGGGAGGAGCTTGTGAATGATCTTAAGGTAGTTGAGACCACAGTCACCAAACAAACCATTGGTAACACCATGGATTGAAATCCTGCAGCACCCGCAAGGTCCTCCTCCTAAAGAAGACAAATGTACAGTCCCATCTGAAGTTTTCCAGTGAACATCTAAATGATTCAGAGAAGGATTGGGAGACAAGACCAAAAAGGAGCTCTATGGCATTAACTATAAAATGATGACTATGTCCCTAAGAACATTATCCCTAGAGTCAATCACGGATGTGGAAACATTATGCTTTGGGGCTGTTTCTCTGCTAAAGGTACAGGCTGACATTGCCTCATTGAGGGGCCAATGAACGGGGCCATGTATTGTAAAATCTTGGATGAGAACTTTCTTCCCTCTTCAGTAACTCTGAAGAAGGGTCATGGATGGGTCTTCCAGCAAGACAATGACCCAAAACATACCACCAAGGCAACAAAGGAGTGGCTCAAGCACATTAAGGTCATGGAGTGGCCTAGCCAGTCTCCAGACCTTAATCCTATAGAAAATGTATGGAAGGAGCTGAAACTTTGAGTTGCCAAGCAACAACTAAGAAACCTTAAGGATTTAGAGAAGATCTGTAAAGAAGAATAGACCAAAATTCCTCCTGAGATGTGTGCAAACCTGGTAACCAACTATAAGAGAGAGTATATAAGAGCCTTATCTCTGTGCTTGCCAACAAGAGTTTCTCCACCAAGTACTAAGTCATGTTTTGCTTGGGGAATACTTACTTTACTCACTGAACTGCAACTCAATTTATAACATTTGTATCATGTGTTTTTTGGATTATTGGTTGTTATTCTGTCTCTATCATTTAAAATACGCCTATGATAAAAAATTATAGACCATTCATTTCTTTGTAAGTGGGAAAACTTACAAAATCTGCAGGGGATCAAATAATTATTCTCCCCACTGTAATTAAGGCATAAAATATTATGTTTCTTCTAAATGTTCTAGCAATGACCTTGTTAAAGATCTAATTAAATATCCTTATAACTGAATATTACAAAAGAAGTTGCAAGACATTTGTGAAAATAATTGTGCTAATAAACATAATTGCCTTAATTACACCCTGACATCCAGTTAATAAAAGACAAAGAAATCAGCCTATTCACTTTTGGTCACTGCCTGCTGAATACTAGAACTCTTAATATTAATAATCAGCCTGACATTTGTAGTAATACATTAGAGCAGTGTTTCTCAACCTTTTTTCAGTCAAAGCACCCTTTAAAATTATGGAGTCCTGATGCACCCTTTAAAATTATGGACAGTCTTGAGGCACCCCATTTCTAAAATTTCTAAACTGGGGTGCCTCAAGACTGTCCATAACTTTAAAAGGGCACCCCAGTTTAAATTATGAAAAACTATTCTAATAGTTTTATATAATGCAGCAACATCCACACATGTAGGACACCCAACATTAGAAGTGATTTATTCTTCCAAAGCAAATACTCTTTTGCACACTGGTACTGACTAGTATTCCAGTGTTTCTCTTCTCCCTCAGTTTTTCTCCATCACTGAGGTAATGTGACCCTACCACTGATGGAGAGGGGCAGGGGAGGGTCAAACTAGGATGCTGTGCAGGCAGCTGACATCCTCCTTATCAAGCGATGATGTCATTAGTTGTGAGGATGCTGGTGGCTAGAAGGACGTAATGGTTCACAATGAAAACCTGTGACTTTGTGTAACTAAAAGGCAGGCTTGTTCCACCCGCTGGCTTGTAAACAGGTTTTCGGCAATTTTTAGAAATTTTGCCAAGGCACCCCTGAAGAAACCTCAAGGCACCCCAGGGTGCCTAGGCACCATAGTTGAGAAAGGCTGCGTTAGAGAACTGACATCGCTCTGCAACCTCTCTCCCTCTGTCTTCTAGCTAATTTATGTTTTTAACTTTTTTTTATATTTTGCGAGACCAGACTTTTTGTGTTTCAATAGATTTTTATTAAATAAACAAAATGTAAAATGCAATTGCATGTCATGTTTCAGTCTCACATAGGCATACAGCTGGGTGAACAGCTTATGAAAGGTTTTATAGTAAAGAGACATTAAACAATTATAACCTAACAACTGGTTGCTAATATTTGAACACGTTCAAGAGCTATATACAGTATTCCCAGTGTGTGGGACAATGCCAGTGGGAAGTACCCCCATAGGGTTTGTGGCTATCAGCCTCTATAATTAAGGTGGAGTGTCGCACTTCCCCCCAAATAATGAGGCAAACTTCTTGAATCACAACAGTGCTATTGGGAAACACCTCTTAGGAGTGCAGTAAAAATGAAAGGCACCAATCTGAATTTATTAGAGATACATGTGAGTGGCTTCAGCTTCAAAAGGGTTTTTAGGAACACCCTCTCCCAAAACCTTATGGATCAGTTGGCATACTGTTGTCCAAAACATTTTAATTCTCAGACATTCCCAACATACATGTACCAGAGTTCCAGTCAGCCCACAGCCCTGAAAACGGCAATCTGAGGTGCTCTGTTTGAATGACACCCAGTTGCTGGAAGCTGGAGCTCTACTTTAAAGCTAAACTCCAGGCTAAGACCATATACACAACTGTAACTTTTACATGTGAACCTGCCAAAGGATTTGTAATCAATTTCAGTCAATTTCATGATCCAGGCATTCAAAGCAAATATAGAATGGTCCTGGACCTCTTTTCAGGCTACACCACAGTTAAAAGAGAAGTGGGATGTTTTTTTTTTTTTCAAAATTATACTTACCTAGGTGGATGCAGCATTGGTCTGATGCTGCATCTGTCCACCGCCGGCTCAAATGATGAGAACTCAGTGATCACATGACCTCTGATTGCTGAGTTCTCACCATCGCTGTGAGCAAGGAGCAGTGACTTTAAGACACTGCTGTCTGCTCTGCCCCCCCCCCTCTCATGCTCACTGGAGTGCTGGGCTATGGAGGGGGAGAGGGAGGGAGCGGCCGGCTCAGGCTTTCAGCAGATCACTAAGAGGCTGAGCCAGGAGCCACGCCAGACTCTGGGGTGGATCCTGACCCTGACCCTGACCTTAAAACTGGGATCTTTCCCCAGCCTGGACCAGCTGAATGACGTCAGCCGATGACGGGCTTCAGATGAAAACGGGTAACAGGAGTGCAGAACAAACTGCACAGGAGAGGTACAGCCAAAAGAGGTATGGCTGTACATCCTCTTTAAATAATCAAGCCTGGTCCAGAAACTGTCCAAGCTTGTGACTGGAGAGTAAAGAGTTTATCACACTATTCTACCTTACTCTAAGCACATGTACAGACTGCATGACCCTCCCCCCTTCACAGTAGAGGCTTACAGGTGCTTAATATCAACACCGATTCTGTTCTTGTGCCAGTTGTATTCAAAATGCATATAATGATTTTCTAATGAATGCATACCCAGTTTGATTTTTTTTTTAAAGAAAAAAAGGAATGCAGAAGCATATAAATTGTACACCAGTTCCTTAAAGTGTAATCAAGCAAATTGTGGGTAAAAGTGTAACTTCAGCTTTATTGGAATTCCACTTCTATCCATGGCTTGCAGCACTAATGGCCTTTGTGCACCACATGCAATCAAGTGCTTTTTTTTCAGCATCACAAATGCAAGGACAGTAAGCAGTTCTGCAAGTAACTGCAATGGAACATGGCAAAATGCATCAAAAACACACCGAAACGCATCCAAATATATAAAAAATGCAGCAAAAAAAAAGAAAACTAAAAAAAACAAGAGGGGGGAAAATGCAGTGCAATGCACTGATAATGTATCAAAAATGCACATGCAGAAACGAATCCAGATGCGTTTCTGTGGTGTAAGCTGTACATCAACCATTGTGCTAGTGGCTGATGAGACCTTACTTTTCATATTAATTGTGCTTTTAGGTTAAAACCAACAAACACTCACTGGCCACAAGATATGGGTAGACAGCTATCCTAAGGGTCTGCAGGAGCTTGACATTGAACCTCAACCTGCTGATCGTGGGTGCAATGCTTTACAGGTGCCTTAGAAAATAAATATTTATTGCTGTTATGCACTACCATTGAGGTAGACAACCCCCAAGTTGTCACTCTATACACTGTATGAAGTTATCAGTAGATTTGTTTGATTAGGAAAAACCTAGAATACATTTAGGAATCTCCTAGAAGACCATTTTTCACCTTACATCCATATACAGAATACATAACATTTTGAATAAAGGTCAAATAAAATGTTATACAGTGTCACCAATTTCTTCATCAGGTTCCAAGTCACGTTAAAAACGTGAGTTTTTCAGCATTTTTGTATTAGCGTTTTGCCATGTTTTTTCGTGTTTGCGTTTTTTTACCCCCAAAAAAATTTTTCTGGTAAAAAAAAAGTCCAAAAACACTGGCTTGCCACGATTTACTGCGTTTTGTCACGTTTTTTTCAGTGTTAGAGTGTTTTTATAGCTAAAAAAACTCCTCTAGAAACCCACTAGTTCTGGGTTTTTTACAGCCAAAAAACGTCCCTGCCAAAAAACATTGATTACAGTCTATGTGTGCATGGACACATAGGATAACATGCTGGGAAGTTTACTGGCTGTAGAAAAAAACAACAAAATCCAAAAACAGCCGCTATAAAAACATCCAGTGTGCATAAGGACTCAAAAAGATACATTTTATGGTAATGTTCCCAACCATCCAGTTGTTTTTTTCCTTGATGCTGGTGCCCTGCGGTTATCTGTTCTGATATACTAAATAAAATCACCGCATGCTACAGTCTGACCATGAATAATATGAACACCATGCCAGCCAATCACCATAAAAAATTTAAACCTCACTTAGATTCAATTTAGAAAAGTTCATTTATTTCTTAATGTTTCTGTGTTAGCGTAGGAAGGATAAACTAGTAGCACTTGTCAAATCTAATGTGTACTACCGATAGAATGTATATTTCAAGAAGAAGCAAGATCTAAGGGATTAATCGTAAGAAGCCTTAATGTACAATTCTATAATAGCACACAAATCATTCATAACATACAGCTATTACATGTCATACATGGGTAATTGAAAGGAGAACAACAGTGAAATTAAAAGCCATCCATCATTAAAGTGCTAGTTGGTTAAGCCCTTGTACACATGGCCGTATAAAAAAAATCCACTTTTACAGGCGTACAGGATTTTTTTTTTTAGCCTCTAAATGCCATTCTATGTTAGCCTATGTGGCCATGCACATCAAGCATTTAGATCAATATTTTAAGAGCAACATTTAGAGGCATGAAAAAAAAAACACACCAAAGATGCGTTCAGAGAGGAGCTTATGAGCATAATTTTCCACACATATGCATGCAAATGCATGTAAAGAAACGCTTATGAGCGTGAATGTGGAAGTTCAAAGGCCAAAATAAACTGATGTTCTGGCCAATAGAATGCATTTATGCTAAAAGCCATACACACATAAATGCACATACATATGCAAAATTAGAAACATTTTTTTCTGGCAGAAAACATTTGGCATTTGGATCATAAATTCATACGTCCATGTGCATGATGCCTAAATCTGATGCCTTGAAGCGCTATGATTGAATCACATCAAATTAAACCTTCTGCATATAGTTTGTATAGTTTGTATGCTTTCTTCATGTCTGGATACTTTTCCTCTGGCTACTCTGGCATTTATAAAACTGTTGTAGGACACTATATTGAAAAAATAAAATAAATATATTATAGGCATGTAGAGAATATGTTAACCATGTAATATCTGATCCAGAGGTCGGACCAGATTACATCAGTAATTTAGGGGCTAAAAGACTGTCTTCCACTCCCAGGTTATGCTCCTGTTGTCTCCCATTAATTGGGTGATGGACATAAAATAAACAATTTGCAGTACAAATACATGTAAAAAATAACCTGCAATTTAAAAAAAATATTCAGAACTGTTTGTCAGAAAAGCACATCTTCATGTTTTGTATTTTTGGCTGTAAGCTCCGCCTCTTTATGAAGCCCAATTTGTGGGAGATCCAGCAAAGTCCAGTAGCTACCTAAAAAGATGGGACAATGTGCTACCTGTACTTTGTCTCTTAGGGGCAAGACTAAGAAAAAAAATAGTCAGACTTCTCTTTCAGATAAAATATAGGTATGGATATTTTTGCAAATATGCATAGGTACAACTTGGACCAATGTAAGTAGCATGTGTCTAACCCAGCCATTTCGCTTTGGAAGTTGGAAATCACTGTAGGAGACACCAATACCTGTACCAAAAGGTTACTCTTCTGCATTGTGAATATAGGGGTTTGATTGCTCAGCATGGGCCCTATTCAGAAGGTAGCTTTGACAGCTGTTGTTGTCTATCACAGTGATTTTCAGCTTCCACAGGGACCAGGTAGGAATAGCACATGCTACTTACATTGGTCCAGGCTGGACCAATGTAAATTATATCTAACTTCAAACTTTAAGCTTTAAGCTTTAAATATTTTAGCTAAAAAGACAATGCAGCTACATATTAATACCTATACCTATAATTTAAACATTGTTCTATGCTAAAATTCTATTTTGGCACACACTGAAGGATCAGGAATTCTAAATTCTGCTCATAGTAAAATTTACTACCATTATATGGGGCTAAACAATGTAATATTATGCACAATGGACAATCTTAAATGTTAAACATGACAGTAAAACAACTTTTTCTTTAGCTGTTATGTCAAAGAGCTATAAATTTAAGTCTACATACTACATTCCAAAATAAGACAATTGGAAGGAATAAGGAAACCATGAAAGGGAAAATAGATTTGAAGAACTAAAATCATAGGAGTAAAAATAAATTATAGGAGTAGAAAAATATAGAGCAGACATGCTAAAACGTCTACTAAAAAAAGTACAGTACAAAGTATAAAAGTGTGCCTGTGTCTACTGCAATCTATCTATCTATCTATCTATCTATCTATCTATCTATCTATCTATCTATCTATCCCAACCCCCCAGAAAAAGACATATCTTGTTTACAGGTGGAATCCTTAGGACTAAAGTATTTGGTGGTGTCTTCTATAACCTGGGAGCTCCAAGGGGCCAAACGTCACCCTGCAAACACCAATGGGCAACATGTGGCCTTCGGGCCACAGGTTAGGCACCACAGAACCTTAGTCTCTATCCTTCTACTATAGTACATGTGTCCCATTGCTGCATTCTCCATATTATGTAATTAACCTCTTCTTGTCTACTGATGCAGCCATGAGCTTGGTTTTGATTTTCACAGCCACCTCTCGGACAATCACTTTTACAGGGCTCCAAAGATGCTGCAAACCCTCCAGCGACACCCACGGTGGTTCCCAAGCTCTCCTCTCCCTTTAGAGAAGCCTGGGAACACACAAAACTACTGTAAAATTTACAGCAGGAGGAGCTCGGAATTTGGCCCATTCCTCATATTTCCCTACAACTAATGAACCTGGAATCAATGTGTATTGCATCACTTCTGGGTTCAGAGCTGTAACTTATGCAGGATCTGTGCTATATTAGCTGAAGTGGAGGGTAAAGGAGACCTGTCACTTCTCTATTTTTATACATAGGAGGCTTGTTAGTCCCCTTGTGACAGAAAAAGTCAAATGAGATAAACAGCATAAAAAACTGTAATAAAAAAAGAAAGTAATATTTTATTTAAAAGCTCCCTCGTAACCCCCACGCACACCCCAATGTAAACACGTGTGCACATTGATCCACACACAAGGCATCGCCACGAACTTCACAGTGTTTCTAGGGCTATAATTTACATTTAACTCTAATCTGATAAACTTTACATTTTAAAATATGCCAATGGAGAATTTTGGGTAAAATAGTTTTTTGTGATTTCATGGGTGCACGCATATACTTAACACAACCCCTTTTTTATATTTTATAAAATAATGGGTAAATTATATTGTTTTTTTCAATAAAATCATTCTAGTGTATTTTTGCTGAAAATATATATTTCTACAGGGCCTTTTAGAAAATAGATAATTGTTTGGGGCTTTAGGTGACCAGAAAAAATGCAGTTTAAAAATCAACAGGGAGACAAAGTCCCACATTGGCTTTAGTGAGATGTGCAGCCCAAGAAAATCACAGAGATCCTGAATCCTAAAAAGATATACAGTAAGAATCTGCTGCTCTGCTATTTACCAAAACCTGTAATATTGATTATGGTGGCGGGTATATGTTTAAAGTGGAACTAAACTCTCTCAATAGACATTAACTATTTCTAATCCATATGCTACTAGCATTACTAAATAGATAGGAAGTTACATTATATATGCTTGTTATGTACTTTTTTTTCTCTTCAGTTGTTTCCTAGTTTCTGGCCAAGGCCCAAACTAAATCACCAACCTGAGATCCATCTACCACCCAACTCGCACTCTCCGCTGCTCACAAGACCTCCTACTCTCCAGTTCCCTGGTCTCCTCCTCCATTGCCCATCTCCAGGACTTCTGCAGGGCTTCCCCCAACCTCTAGAACTTGCTACCCCAATCCATCAGACTGTCACCTACCCTCCTCACCTTTAGGCGCACCCTGAAAACACATCTCTTCAGAGAAGCCTACCCAGCCCTCACCTAATTGCTGATCTCCTCCGCTCTTCCCACCACTCCATCCCCCACAGCTATCTCCTCCTGTACCACTCTCCCCTCCCTCCTAGATTGTAAGCTCCAAGGAGCAGGGCCCTCAAACTCCTCGTGTATCGCATGGTATTGTTACTGTACTGTCTTGTGTACTGTCTCCCACTATAACGTACAGAGCTGAGCAAACTATTGGCACTGAGCAAACTATTGGCGCTATAAAAAATACTGTATAATAATAATAATAACTTGTCTTCAGGTGTTTTCTGGTTTCTGTCCTAGGCCATAATAATGTCACACATCCCAGGAGTCTTCGTGGGCATTATATTTCTTTCATCTGGATGAGGGGAGGAGGGGCTTTCTTAGCTAATCACACCCTCCTGCCTGCATGCCTGACCTAAGGGCAAATGGACTCTAGGTAGAAAATGCTATATGAATCAGTTTGTTGTACTCAGATACAGTTAAGTTACTCTGTAAAGAAACACAAGTTTGCTGGTGTGTCAGAGTTTAGTAAAGCCTTGCCTGCAAGTTAGTATTTCATCAAACTTTCCATGAGTGTCGTGTAATGTAATTATTTTGCTACTATAAAGCATATTTCAAATAAATAAAGCTGTATTGACAGAAATACAGACTCTGTCGTTGCTGGCTCCCTCCCTAAAACACAAGCTGCCAACTGATCCTAAGGCTTTAATACTTTTCAGATAACTAACCCAGGGCAAACATGCAGATTAGAAAAATCAAAATGAAGTAAAAAATGCTGGTCTGCATATTTGTTCTTGGTCAGTAAGTCAGAAATGTCCAACCCCACAATCAGACCAAAATTTAGCATTTTCAGAACAAGGTGTCAGCAGTGACAGGTTTAATACTTTAGTGCAGATTTCCTCTAAATTTCCGATCTTTATATGCCTAATTACTAATGTTTTCATTAAATTTATTATGTTGTCTACAAGATCATATACTACATTTATGATGTAATAACTTACACATGACAGTGTTATAACAATTTTAACACTGAGCTTTCACATGGTTCTAAATCCAGACTTTACTGTGGGTGATCCTGACCTACACCATAAATAGTTATGCTACCAAGGAAATGCATAGAAAATCACATGCCAGAAAAATGTAAAACATTCTCATTTGAACATGTATGTGCACACATGCTCATGTCTTTGTGTATGTATGTTTGACATGCAATACTCTTATTATTCTGAACCTTTCACCTTATTATTTTTCGATACAGTACTGCTACTGCGAACTTTCAAGTATCGCCCACACAAATAATAATATTGTTTTACTATTTCTGCAAACGCAGGATGTACTGGAGCACTTCATAACTCTGCAATGTCTCAGACATCCTTTAGAGATCACAGAGATTCCCTTCACAGCAGCTGTTTCAATAGCTCCACACTTCGACTTTTAATTTCACCAGTAAAGTGCAAAGGCTTTTGTGTTGTGTGCTGTTATTCATTTTCATTTCAATTAGGCTTTTATAGACCACCCAGATCACCATGAAATTATTTTCATGCCAGACATAGAGTCATAAATTCAGTTTAATTTTATGGGGTCTAATCTGATACAGTATAACTAATATCCATTAAAACACAGAGGTAATAAAAGGAGATCTGTTACAAGCAGTGTCTGGACATACCAAAATTCAGTATTTGAAGTCACTTGTTTCCGTTCTGTCTTTTAGCATTGGCATTTAAGTGACTTTGTCATCACAGGGTCACTTTTTCCCAATAGCCCACCTGTTAAAAAAGGACAAGTATTCTAACCTTTTTAGGGGTCCAGTTCATAAAGGCTATAGCATCTTCACTCCTCAGTTGCTCCAAGAATTCGACCAGCTGGATGGATCAAACATTTGCTCCCCCAATGGTCAATGAGGTTCCTCCTGCCAGCCTGTATGTCCTTTAGCGACGTAAGAGCTGGTGAGAATAAGCCAGAGGATGAGCAAGTACACACATGGGAGTCTAGAATTCTTGAAGCAACTGGGGAGCAGATAAGGAGCATTTCTATACACAGGCCACTGGAAAGGTAAACATATCCATTTCTTTTTTTTACCGGAAAGCTATTGGGTAAAAGTTATCCAACTTTAACGTGAAAACAGGCTAAATTCATAGTTTTAAAGCGGTATTAAAGTCCTACAAAAAAAAAAAGAAAACTTTAAAAATGGGTCCCCTAAAGGTTTATGCTATAATGTGCTAGTGTGCACTGCATACTAGCACATTATGGGAGATTTACATGTAAAAACGGAGCCTTCCAGTGCTGTACTGACACCCTTCCCGCTGGTCATGATGCTTCCATCTTCACTCGCTCTTTCTTCTGGGTTCTGTCTCTACAGCCAATTGAATTGCTGAGCTGGGATTACATCTCTCCCGTGAGTATGCAGACTGGATGCCTTAGATGTGGTCTGAGCTGTGCAACACTTGGAGAGTCATTTATGACAGAAGAGACCACCAGGGTCCCTTCTGTTATAAAAACCCTATCTGTCAGTGTTTTTTAAAAAAATTACTTCAATACCACTTTTTCCCAATATTTAGCCATTACAGTCATTGTAATTTAAAAGAGAAGTGTGGGGTTTTAAAATTACAAGCAATAATATTCACTTAGGTTGATGCAGCAACAATCCCTGTGGGACCGAGAACTGAGCAATCAAACACCACTGACTGCTCAGTTGTTGGGTCCACTCTTAGCACAGAGCAGGAACTGTCAATCACCGACTCTCTGTTCTGCCCCTTCAGGGCTGCAGAGGGGGGCGGCAGCTTCTGGCTCAGACTCTGGATCCTGACATTTCATTTTAGATCATCCTGAGCTTGGACCGGCTAAGTGCACTTTAGCCCGCTGTAAGCTTAAAATGGGTCACAGGAGTGCAGAATAAAGTTCACTCCTATGATCCATAGGAAATGTAGGGCCAAAACAGCTTTGGCCTTACTACTCCTTTAAAGGATAAGTTCACCTTTTGGACCATGTTAAATATTCCACATGTTTTTAGAGTGGTACAGGTAACATGTTCCAGGATCTAAAGCTCTCCACCCGCTGTCCCCCTACATGTGACAGCAGACCTGGGATCTTCTCACTTCACCAGCTGTCTCTATTTGCAAAATTTGCAAAAAATATGGTTGTGAAGGGCTCAGCCCACACAGCCACATCATTCATGCACAGTTTCTGTGAATGAATGCCCACAAGTACCATCAGCCTTTTCCGGATGATGGCTTGTAGTTCTCAATGTACTGGGAGGGTGCTGGTGAGCACTTTGGTAGTTTATTGAGCTTTCCAGACTGCAGTAACTGCCTACCTGTATCGGAGGTACGGGTAAACAGTGTACTGAGATTCGGATGTGAACTAATAAAGCTTGCTATCTCAGTAGCATATAAAAAGATATTCTGGTGACATGCGGGGTATGGTAAAAATGCACACTCGCCGGATGCTCCATCTTGACTTTCCAGCTGGTCAGTGTATTAGGCAGCTTTATGCTGCATCTGCATTTGGTCCTACCCCATGGATGTTCTGTTATTTTAATACCCTTACCATTACACAATAAATCTTTGCATCTACCAATTACTACACTATGGGCACCCTTCTTTTTTGCTCTATACCGAACCTTTAAATCTCCAGGATCCCAGGTACATTCCCCAGTGTCCAAAGGATGCTGACTTCTAACCACCCTAGGCTCCAGAGGAAAGATATCCAGATCGGGCTGTATTTCATCCCATCCTAAAGGGGACCTTGGGCAGACTACAACATATTTATACACTGCGGATTTAAAATGTGCATCCGGTGAGTGTGCATTTATACCATACCCCACATGTCACCAGAATATCTGTTTATATGCTACTGAGATAACAAGATTTATTAGTTCACATCTGAATTTCCTGCACTTTATTGGGACTGTTTTTATTTATTTATGTATCTGGACATTATTAATGTTTATTCATTGATGTGAAAATTAATTATTCCACATGGTGGTTATTTACTAAGCATTTTATCTTGATATCAAGCACGTTATTTAAGCAATTTATTTGCATAATATCCAGCTACTTATCCAGTCTTATTATTAGCACTGCACTTTTTACACTTGTATCAGTTTTTAGAAGGTATATGTTTCCTTTTAGTGTATCAGCTGCTTCCATTATTAAACGCTCGCTGAGCACCCTCTTATTTTAGTGTACTGAAAGCCTGCAAGAGCTGACACTACACCCGTGATCTGCTGATTGCAGGTGCAATGGTTTGCAGGCTCCCAAGTGAAAAAAATACTAAATGCACATTTTTTACCTGAAAAAATTTTGCATTTATTAGGTTTTTTTTTTCAAAGTGAACTTATCTAACTTATTTAAAATATCATTGGAATCAGATGAAAATAACTTTCACTTGTTCAAAATAAAAGGTCCCTATTCCTGGTATGCTAGCATTGTGAGCTAAGCCAATTGTAACATAAAATTCAGTCTATCCACAGCAATGGTAATTAACTGCCTATACTGTCCATTTGCTGTCCAGGAGTGCCAGAGATATAAAGAAAAAAGTACGTTCTTTACTAGTAAATCCATATAATAATCACATAACTCTTTGTTAGCTAAAAAAAATCTCATATTTTCTTATGTTGCAGAGTTGGTAAGAACCACTAAATTATTTTACTGAGCTTTTGTACTAGTTGCCACAAATATTACTTCTCTGAAATGTTTGGCTTTTTTTTTACTTTTCACCTCAAAGCATTTTCTTCACCACTCAAATAATAAATCTCTCCTATTTCTACATTCATATAGTACAATGTTAATCTTAAAACACTTTTGTCTGTATATAATCTTCCACTAACAGTAATAAACTATGAATCTCCTGACTTACATGCCTTTCTTCTGGCCCTGCAGTTTTTCAGAACTTTGCTTCTCATTACACACCAGATGCTTTGTTCTTCAGTATTTTATTTAATTTGCTTGGTCACAACAGGACCTCCTGTCTCTCTCCATGCACAAACGCTAATAGGAGCTCCTATCTTGTGCTCTGTATGTTAGAACCTTCTCTCCTCGCGGGTGACTGCTACCAGCCAATGAATGTTTACCTCATGCCAATCTTTTTCCTGCCCCCAGGAAATCACTAAGAAACCAGCAAAAAAGTCAGTAAGACAGAAATGAAGCCAGCATATGTATGAAGAATAGCAATAGGGCAGCCAGCTCTCCATACCGAGCTAAGCATACCCATGAAAAGCCAGTTAAAGGTCTTAACTATTGATTACAAATATAGATACAGAGAAAACAAATACAGCCTATGCAAAATAGGAATAAAAACAGGTAAAAACAATAAATACCATGCTCTTTAATAAAAAAAAAAACTACAATGAACCTTTAATAACCCAAAGTCCTTCCTAGCTGACCACACACCCATGCATGCAGCTGCTGCAACCAGCTGTTAATTTGACTGTCAAGGTCCCATCAGTCTAGCACAGCCTTTTTCAACTTTTTTTTTATTACAGAGGAACCCTTAAAATAATTTTCATGCCTCAGGGAACCCCTGCTAAATTATTCAATCTCTAGCTCATGTTACATTTGCATGGTCAGTAAGTTGTAAATATAATTATACATAAAAGAATAAAGAATGTAGTGTATCTAGCATATTTGATTCCCAGAGCAGTTTTTAACACTCCCCTGCTCCAAGCAAAAAAAACATTTTTCAGTAACAATCATGCAACTGAACACATTAAAAATTTCCAGACAAGAACAGTGAAAATTGTAGTGCCCCTTTGACTAGTGGCCAGTGGAAAAGTGCTTTCCTATATTTGTTGGTGTGATGGTCCCATACATTGGTGGCCAATGGGAGAATGAGCCGTTATATTAATGGTCAGTGGGAGAATGACACTTTTACATTGTTGGCCAATGGGAAAACTACCCCCGTAGACACAGCTAAAAAGATAATTGATATCAGTGGTTACTAGGAATTAGAAACTCTTCATTGCTCAAGGAACCTTGTTAAGAAACCTTGGTCTAGCAGAACTAAAAACATAAAATAATTTTCTGCGCTGCCTACCTGAACAGAATACATTTTTGGGTGGTTCCACTGACCCATCCTGAAAGGTTTATTGCCGTATTACAATAAAAAAAAATCTGAAAAGGATTGGAGCTGCATTGCCCAATTAGGTGTTATATCATTTCTATATCAGATAGGGTATAACTAAGATGAGGGTTTTCTCCAGCTGGTTGGGATACTTTGGTTTGGGAGCATGTTTCATAATTGAGAACTACCAAGATATCTGAGGACTTGGATTAGCAATTCATGGAAAAGAAAAGTCATGGATTTAATAATTTTGTTCACTTAATGGACCTTTTCATTATTGTTTTGCATTGTTACAATTTAATAATGGTTGGAAGAATATGTGGGTTAATGTTTATGTTTTACGCTATTATATTATAGATGATTTTATTGTAGCGCTGCAGTTTCAAATTTAGGGCTTGTTCACACTTGTGCATTTTTCTGCACTAGAAAAAGGCAGATCACTACACAGAAGGGCACACAGAAAACAATTGTTTTCTGTGAGTGAACTGTGATCTGCTGCAGAAATCTGCAACATGTTTGCAGTTTTCCATTCTACGCCACAGCTCTATTTCTGTGCACTGCAGCTCAGCTACAGTGCATAGAAATTAATGAAATCGCACATCTCAATAAAGTGTCCAACATTTTAAAACACGTGTCAGGCCATTTAATGTGGCCCTTGCACCTCTCCTGCGGCTGCGGCACCCCACTCATCACTTTGCCTCAGCAGTCAGCAGCAGAGAAAAGGACAGAACTCCTCCTACAGATCCTGCAGCTGTCTGCGCAGCTGCACAACCCTCTTGTCTCTTCTTCCCCTGGTCTCAACATTCAGCAGACTTTCAGCTTCCCAGCTTCTTTCTGGCAGCAGCACAAGGTAAAGGGGTGCACATTATGTAATGGAGAGTAGGGAACCCCTGCTCTTGACATCTGATGTAAGGGGGAGGGGGGTGCTGGAAATCTGCTTAGAATTATGAGAATAATACAGTTCTACGTCAGTTGAAAAGGAGGGTTGCACACTGCTGATATCATCCACAAGAAACATTATTGGCGACTGCTCAGACAAAACACCATGGCAGCACCATGTTCTGTCTGAGCATTCTCCAATAACGTTTCTTGTGGATGATACCAATGGTGTGCAATTCTTCTTTTCAGACTTGCATCATCTGCTACAGGAGTGTGAGTGGGCTCCACGCTGGTCTGCAGCTATCCTTCACACCTTAAAGTGATTCTAAAGGCTTACATAAAAAAAAATAAAATAATAAACATGTCTATACTTACCTGCTGTGTGCAGTGGTTTTGCACAGTGCAGCCCAGATCCACCTCTTCTCGGGTCCCCCACCAGCACTCTGCTGTCATAGCAGCTTGCTATGAGCTACGGGGGAACCTGAGCATGCACACTTCACAGCCACTGCTCCAAATGTCCATTCTCATTGGCTCAATGGCTGTGATTGACGGCCCAGGAGCCAATGGGGAGAGGGAGTCCAGAGATAACCGAGACTCCTGTGCGTATCGCTGGATTGAGAGGGGGCTTTGGTGAGTATTATTTTTTTTGTACCTTCATGCATAGAATGCCCGAAGGTAAAAAACCTTGAGCCTTTACAACCACTTGAAGTATGAAATTATTACTGAAAAACACAGAGGCAATTATTTATGATAAAAAGTAGATACATTTATATAGTCTCACAGATACAACCAGCCCTTTGAGGGGAACCATAATACTGATATCACCTATGATGAAATTGAGTTTGACACCCCTGTTTTAAAAGCACAAGACACCACTGGGCAAAATGCTGGCCATAACTGACACTTCCTGAACCATAAAATTCTTTGTTTTACAGTGCAGGGAGTGTGAACTGTGTCTTAAGGCCGGTTCACACTGGTGTGTTGTAAAAAGTTATATGCATTTTTTGAAAATGCATATCATGGATTTAGTGCATTTTTAAAATGTTGCATCAAAATGTAATGCAAAACATAATGTGTTTTACATGCATTTTTCATGCAACTTGGCTAAAAAAAATACATAGTGCATTTTTGCTGCACTGCTATTAAGTATAATGGAAGGTACAATTCTGGTTCATTTTCCAAACAGGGCACCAAAGATTCTGCAAGCAGGACTTTTCAAAAATGCAGCATACCATGTAAAAATGCAGCAAGCAGATGTGGACAGTTAGGATTTATAGGGGTCTATTTTTCATGCACATTTGCCACACTGGAAAGGTGTACTTCACTACTTCAAAAGCATTAAAGCTGGTATGAACTAGGCCTTTAGTGCCGAGTCCTACTGGTGCTATTTCAGGTGCGATTTACAATTTGAAATCGCATCTGAAATCGCATCTAATGAATGTGAATGTCCATGTCTTAACATGTGCGATTTGCTGCAGCGCAATTCCTAAAGTAGTTCTTGCATTACTTTTTCTGCAGTTTTTTTTGTGATTTCACATACATACAATATAATAGAAATGGCACTGCAAATTGCAAGAAATTGTTGAAAATCTTCACAAGTAGCAATAAAGTCTTTATAAATCGCACATGAAATTGCACACAAATCGTGCAATTTTAAATAGCAGCGGTGTGACCGATGACTAATGTTATAAGCAATAATTTCAGCACTTTGCAACAGAAATAAGTGTTTCTGCACACTGCTTGTTAAAGTGTAAACAAAAATTGATACAGTGTAATTGGCTGCATCTCTTGGGAATTGATAACTGCAATGTATCTTTTTTTTTTTTGCTGAAGTTGCTGAAGTAAATCTAAAAGTCAAAAAAATATTTTATTACATAAATCTTTCCTATTTAACCTACAGTTATTCCTAACTAGCCCTATTTAAAAATTGGACAAGCCACCAAATAAAGTTAGCACTCTATAGCTAATAAAACACTTGTTTTGATTTTTTCACTTCACATATTTATCAAGTTTTTACTGATTTTTATATATATATATATATATATATATATATATATATATATTTTTTTTTTTTAACAACTTTTGGAAGACAATACCCCCAAAAGAAAGCATATGACTTTTTGCACATTGCTAAAAATGCAATGTTTTTAGGCATACAGTCATTTTTTATTACTGATGTAAATGTAAACCTTTGTTTTCAATGTGCCTGTACACATTGGCACATAAATATGCACTACAAGATCAGTAAAAAAATACAGAAATCTGAGTTTCTGTTCATTATTTTCCCATGAATATGTGCAAATATGCAAATATCCTAGATTGTAAGCTTGAAAGAGAAGGGCCCTCAAACCCCTCGTGTATTGTATTGTTACTGTCTTGTCTCCCCTGCTACTGTACAGCTCTGAGCATACCCATTGGCGCTATATAAATACTGTATAATAATAATAATATGCACAAATACGTGCAAATATACACATATGCCACACTTCCTTCATTAAAATAAAGCTAGAAGAATTTTCTGTGCGCGTACGCACAAATACATACAAGTTCTATAAAGCCCATCCTTGTGTTTTTTCTGCCAAAAGTATCTGATGTTCATACATCAGTACAGAGTGTAAGAGGCCCTATCATAACAAGTGGCACTACACACCTTCCCTAACACTGTGCCTTATCTGTAACAGCTTCAATTTAACAGGGAAAGCAGAATCATTACTTACTAGACATAACTGCACCATTTTCAGATCAGTAAACACAGACTTATGTGACTGTTTATTTGAGTTACATTTTTAAAGGAATGTTTAGAATGAGATTTTATGAGTGCACCAGATGGAATTTGTTGAAGTCACTTAGGACTTATACCACAGGTTAAAATGTTAGGGTAAGGCACAAAATCCAGTGGATTGCTAAAGCACATACAAGACTGCAAATGTTTTTCTTACTAAGAGTACTACTCATTTACACTAGGTTGTGCATTTTGTTCAATCACCTTCAGTAGGAGATAGTAGCTTTTTCACAAATCCTACCTTTGTGAGCTCGAGATGTGATGTTACTATGGAACATCACAAAAATCAATCAGAAAAAAGAAGCTACAAAGACATGTACTCTCTGCAGCAGTGTCTGTTTAGTTAACCCATAATACCCTGCAAAGATTTGTATATAAAGAAACAAAAAAGTTTTTTAAATTTTAGATACAATGTAACCCAAAATGTCCAGAAAGATTTTATTATTGCTTGTGTCCCTGCTCGAAAGATTCACCCTTGTCATCAAGAATGAAAGTGTTAGTAAAGTCAAAACTATACCAACAGAATAAAGAAAAAGCTTCCTATAAAGGACACTTGTTCCAGTGACAGTTGCCAGAGAGAGGATTACCCTGCACTTTGGAGAGATTTACACTTACATCCTGTTTTGTCTTCAGGACAAAGAGTGAATGGAAATCTCCAACAGGATACAGGGAAAAAAATGGGGGGGGGGGGGTTTAATTATTTCATAATCTACTGACCAACACACCTTCTATTTGAACACTTTAGAGAAGTTCTTTTCAATTAGGGTGTGGTGTCTTGTAGGTTTTTCAGGGATGTCTTGACAAATGTCCTCAAAATTGCTCAAAAACTGCCAACTAGTCGAAGAGTAGAAGTCATTTTCTCTTTTTCTTTTTCTTTATTTTTTGCACAAAGCCATGGACATTACTACAAACTTTAGCACTGTTCAGGCCAGCTACCGACCAATGCTATCATAAGTTGATAAGGAGGATGTTGAGAGCCTGAGGATGTCCTTGTCTGCCCCTCCCCTGCCCCTCTCCATAGGCATACTGGTAGGTAAATGAGGGAGAGAGACAAAAGGAGAAGAGAAAAATTAGAATATTAGTCAGTACCAGTGTCTAAGGTACAGTCACAGTCAAAATTATTGGCACCCCTGCATTTCTCTCAGATAATGCCCCACTTAGCCCAGAAAATTGTTGGAACTACAAATGTTTAGGCATTTTCATGTTTACTTCTTTTGTTTGTATTGGTATTACACAAAAAAGTGGATAAACAAAATGCCATACCTGACACATTCCATGCAAAACCCCAAAAATGGACTGGACAAAATGATTGGCATCTTCTAAAAATTGTAAGAAATAATTGAATTCTGTCAGCCACCGCCTGGCAGTATCTCTAGCTGCCCACAGCGTGGGGTTCCTCAGGGCGCGGGGTCTAAGTCTCAATCTGCTTGTTCACCAGGGCCCCTGATGGTGGGGATGGACTTGGAGCAGACTAAGACCAGGTCGCGACCCCTGAGTACGTCCGGCTATGATAGAGGGTACCGTCAGAGGTGTGCGAGGAATAGGGCCTGATATGAAGAGGCTGGCAGGCCTGGCAGCAGGGACTGATCCGTGTGGGATGGATGGATGGACGGACACCGTAAGGTATGGCGTAGTCAGGTGGACTAGGTCGGTAACGTGCGGGCAGCGAGGTACCAAAGGAGCAGACAGAGAATGGTCATGTCAAGCCAAGTTCAGCAATGGGAGATCAATCATAAGGGGCAGGCAGGAGAGTGGTCAGGACGAGCCAAGGATCAAGAAAGAGACAGTCAGCAGGGTCAGGACAAAGCAGAGGTCAGCAACAGGGAAGCTTCACTAACAGAACACAGGAACAGATTAATAAGACCAAACAGCAATGTACATACCTCCTGGCCCATTTAAATAGCGTGTCCTGCGCTGTCATTGGTGCCAGGCGCGTGCCCATGCACGGCCGTCGCTGTTGCCACGATCGCTCAGGTCCTGCCGTTCGCCGGCTAGTGCGCATCGGTGTTCTGCGCATGCGCCGCCCGGCATATCGCCGCAAAGCCCTGGATCCCTGACACATTCCAAGTTTGTGATGCTTCTCTAATTTGTAATTAAACTCACCTGTATCAATTAACAGTTGCTGACAATATTGAAGTCACACCAGCACCCAGTTAAAATGGTGAAAAATTGACTCAACCTTTCTCTTGTGTGTCTTTGTATGCCACTTGGAATGCAGAAAAGAAGAAGAGCAGCAAAGAATTGTCTGAGGATCTGAGAACAAAAATTGTGGAAAAGCATGGTCATTCTCAAGGTTACAAGTCCATGTTCCTGTGTCTACTGTGCACAACATTGTCAAGAAGTTTATAGCCCATGGCACTGTAGCTAATCCTCCTGGACGTGGACAAAAGAGAAAAATTTATCAATGATTGCAACAAAGGATTGTTCGAATGGTGAATAAAGAACCTTGATCAACGTCCAGACAAATTCAAGCTGACCTTCAGGCACAGGGTACAAGTGTGTCAGCTTGCACTATACGTCGCACTATACACTATGGTAGGAGACCCAGGAGGACCCCACTGCAGACACAGAAACATAAAAAAGCCAGATTGGAGTTTGCCAAAACTTAGGAAGCCAAACTCCTTTTGGGAGAATGTGCTGTGGACAGACAAAACAAAATTACAGCTTTTTGGTAAAGCCCATCATTCTAATGTTTTCAGAAACAGAAATGAGGCCTTTAAAAAAAGAATACAGTCCCTACAGTTAAACATGGTACAGGTTCACTGATTTTTTTGGGTTGCTTTGCTGCTTCAGGCACTGGATGTGCATGACATTATGAAATCTGAAGACTACCAAAGAATTCTGAGGTGCAATGTAGAGCCCAGTGACAGAAAGTTGGGTCTCTGTCAGAGATCATGGGTCATACAGCAGGACAATGACACAAAGCACATGTCAAAAAGCATCCAGAAATGGTTTAAGGCAAAGCTCTGCAGAGTACTGGACTGGACAGCAATGAGTCCAGATCTCAATCACAGAGAGCACCTGTGGAGAGATCTCAAAAAAGCAGTTGAGAAAAGGAACCCTTCTAATCTGAGAGACCTGGAGCAGTTAGTGAAAGACGAGTGGTTCCAAAATTCCAGTAGAGAGGTGTAAGAAACTCATTGATGCTTACAGGAAGCGATTGATTTCAGTTATTTTTTTTCCTTCGGGGTGTGCTACCAAATATTAAATTGATGGTGACAATAATTTTGGCAAGTCAAATTTCGGAGTTTTGCGTGGAATGTGTCAGATTTGGCTTTTTGTTTCTCCACTCTTTTGTGTCATAACTAGAGATGAGCAAAGTATTCAAAAATTCGATTCGACTGATTCGGCGAATTCGTAGAAAAATTTCGATTCGAGTCGAATATATTCGCTGTGAATTTAACTTAAAAAAGGGTGTTTCTAGGCTTCAGAGAGACTTAATATTAGTGCTGAACACTGTACCTTTAATTTAAATGCCCTTGGAGTCTGCTGGGGAAGAGAAATAATACTGTCAGGCAGTATGACATGCAGATGAGTGCCGTCGATCTTAGAATCACCGCACACTTCACTCATTTGGGCAGTCACGGGGCCAAAACCAGAGTGTGGAGCCACAGTGTGGCGGTGGAGGCAGCAGCAATGGGAGGCCATACAGCACCCTATGACAAAAATGGAAACCACCAGCAGTGTGAGGAGACCTGAAAGTGGCACATGGCAGAGTGTGGCGATAGAGACAGCAGCAATGGGAGGCCGTACAGGGACCCATGACACACTCTGGACCTGGCAGCAGCATGAGGAGGCGGTACAGGGGCCCATGGCAGATTACGGGCCTGGCAGCAGCATGAGGAGTCGGTACGGGGGCCCATGGCAGATTACAGGCCTGGCAGCAGCAATGGGAGGCCGTACAGGGACCCATGACACAATCTGGACCTGGCAGCAGCATGGGGAGGCGGTACAGGGGCCCATGACAGATTACGGGCCTGGCAGCAGCATTTGGAGTCGGTATGGGGGCCCATGACACACTCTGGACCTGGCAGCAGCATGAGGAGGCGGTACAGGGGCGCATGACAGATTACGAGCCTGGCAGCAGCAACTTGGACAGGAGGACGTTCAGTTTCTGCACCGTCTGGTGCGTGCTCGCAAACTGTTGTCTCTTGGAAACGGATTCCAAGAAAGACTGCTGACGGAATCCGTGAAGAGGAGTAGCAGGAGAAGGAGCATCTGAACGAGCGGAATATGCCAACAAGCGACAACAGGGGCCCATGGCAGATTAGGGGCCTGGCAGCAGCTATGGGAGGCCCGTAATCTGCCAGCACCCTATGACAAAAAATGGAACCCACCAGCAGTGTGAGGAGACCTGAAAGTGGCACATGGCAGAGTGTGGCGATGGAGACAGCAGCAATGGGAGGCCGTACAGGGACCCATGACACACTCTGGACCTGGCAGCAGCATGAGGAGGCGGTATATAGGGGCCTATGGCAGATTAGGGGCCTGGCAGCAGCTATGGGAGGCCCGTAATCTGCCAGCACCCTATGTCAAAAAATTCTACACACCAGCAGTGTGTGAGACCTGAAAGTGGCACATGGCAGAGTGTGGCGATGGAGACAGCAGCAATGGGAGGCCGTACAGGGACCCATGAGAGACTCTGGACTTGGCAGCAGCATGAGGAGGCGGTATAGGGGCCCATGGCAGATTAGGGGCCTGGCAGCAGCTATGGGAGGCCCGTAATCTGCCAGCACCCTATGACAAAAAATGGAACACACCAGCAGTGTGAGGAGACCTGAAAGTGGCACATGTTTGGGGCATGATTCATGGCGGATTTAGTCAGTTGTGTCAGGAACTGGTGGTTTGAAATCCAGACTAATCCACGCCTGATTCATTTTCACAAACGTCAGTCTCTCCACACTTTGGGTGGACAGTCGTGTCCTCCGCGGAGTTGCAATACCTCCTGCCGCACTAAACACGCGCTCCGATGCCACGCTACTGGCCGGGCATGACAGCCTTTCAAGGGCAAATTCAGCTAGTTGGGGCCAAAGGTCAAGTTTCGTTGCCCAGTAGTCAAGGGGATTGTCTACCTTGGTTGGCAGGGTGCTGTCCAAGTAGGCCTAAGCCTGTTGTTTGAGGTCCTGCTCCAGGTCCACCTGATGCTGCTGCTGCTGCTGCTGCTGCTGCTGTGGCTGGTTAGTAGTTTCCTCACTGCGCTGGTGAAGAAAGCTACTCATCATCGACTGCAGACTGAGGCAGCCGCTGCTGGTGGAGCTGCCACTGCTCCTACCACCCCACCCCTCCCCTGCTGCCATGGCAGCGGAACGCGAGCGCACAGGGCCCACAGTGTCTGAGGATGGACGTTGGCGCAGACAGGCAGAGACCAGCTGACTACATAGGTGGTTTTTATAGTACGTTATTTTGGCCTCCCTCTCAGCAGGTGTGAAAAAGGCCACCATTTTTGAACGGTAGCGAGGGTCCAACAAGGTGGACAGCCAAAAGTCATCCCTCTGTCTGATGGTTATTATTCGGCTGTCGCTACGCAAGCAAGCGAGCATGCTATGGGCCATTTGTGCCAAGGAATGCGAGGGACTCCCTGCCTCCATCTCCACAGCATACTGCCACGGTGCGTCTGGGTCCTCTGTCTCCTCCTCCTCCTCCTCCTCTACCAGATGCTCCTGCTCCTCCACTCCTGTCCGCTGAGTGGAAAAACCACCCATTTCACTCAATAATTCCTGAGCACCAATGTCCTCCTCTACCTCCTCCTCTTCTTCCTGTCCTGCCCCCACAGGGGTCATGTGGCGTTGAGATCTGTGCGCCACGTCTACCGCACCCTGACCAGCCATTGTTAACAGCATTTGTTCCAGGACGTGCAACAGAGGAATGACGTCGTTCATCCCATAGTCCTGCCGACTCACGAATAGCGTGGCCTCCTCAAAGGGCCTGAGCAAGCGCAGGTGTCACGCATGAGCTGCCAATGGCTGACATCTAAGTTACACAGGGAATACCTTTATCCGCTTTTAACATCAGGAAATCTGTGATGGCCTTTTGCTGTTCGTAAAGGCGGTCTAACATATGTAGGGTTGAATTCCACCTTGTTGCAACGTCACAGCATGAGGAGTCGGTATAGGGGCCCATGGCAGATTAGGGGCCTGGCAGCAGCTATGGGAGGCCCGTAATCTGCCAGCACCCTATGTCAAAAAATTCTACACACCAGCAGTGTGTGAGGAGACCTGAAAGTGGCACATGGCAGAGTGTGGCGATGGAGACAGCAGCAATGGGAGGCCGTACAGGGACCCATGACAGACTCTGGACCTGGCAGCAGCATGAGGAGGCGGTATATAGGGGCCTATGGCAGATTAGGGGCCTGGGAGCAGCTATGGGAGGCCCTTAATCTGCCAGCACCCTATGTCAAAAAATTCTACACACCAGCAGTGTGAGGAGACCTGAAAGTGGCACATGGCAGAGTGTGGCGATGGAGACAGCAGCAATGGGAGGCCGTACAGGGACCCATGAGAGACTCTGGACCTGGCAGCAGCATGAGGAGGCGGTATATAGGGGCCTATGGCAGATTAGGGGCCTGGCAGCAGCTATGGGAGGCCCGTAATCTGCCAGCACCCTATGTCAAAAAATTCTACACACCAGCAGTGTGTGAGGAGACCTGAAAGTGGCACATGGCAGAGTGTGGCGATGGAGACAGCAGCAATGGGAGGCCGTACAGGGACCCATGAGAGACTCTGGACCTGGCAGCAGCATGAGGAAGCGGTATATAGGGGCCTATGGCAGATTAGGGGCCTGGCAGCAGCTATAGGAGGCCCATAATCTGCCAGCACCCTATGTCAAAAAATTCTACACACCAGCAGTGTGTGAGGAGACCTGAAAGTGGCACATGGCAGAGTGTGGCGATGGAGACAGCAGCAATGGGAGGCCGTACAGGGACCCATGACAGACTCTGGACCTGGCAGCAGCATGAGGAAGCGGTATATAGGGGCCTATGGCAGATTAGGGGCCTGGCAGCAGCAATGGGAGGCCCATAATCTGCCAGCACCCTATGTCAAAAAATTCTACACAGCAGCAGTGTGTGAGGAGACCTGAAAGTGGCACATGGCAGAGTGTGGCGATGGAGACAGCAGCAATGGGAGGCCGTACAGGGACCCATGACAGACTCTGGACCTGGCAGCAGCATGAGGAGGCGGTATATAGGGGCCCATGGCAGATTAGGGGCCTGGCAGCAGCAATGGGAGGCCCGTAATCTGCCAGCACCCTATGTCAAAAAATTCTACACACCAGCAGTGTGAGAAGACCTGAAAGTGGCACATGGCAGAGTGTGGCGATGGAGACAGCAGCAATGGGAGGCCGTACAGGGACCCATGAGAGACTCTGGACCTGGCAGCAGCATGAGGAGGCGGTATATAGGGGCCTATGGCAGATTAGGGGCCTGGCAGCAGCTATGGGAGGCCCATAATCTGCCAGCACCCTATGTCAAAAAATTCAACACACCAGCAGTGTGAGGAGACCTGAAAGTGGCACATGGCATGAGAGACTCTGGACCTGGCAGCAGCATGAGGAAGCGGTATATAGGGGCCTATGGCAGATTAGGGGCCTGGCAGCAGCAATGGGAGGCCCATAATCTGCCAGCACCCTATGTCAAAAAATTCTACACAGCAGCAGTGTGTGAGGAGACCTGAAAGTGGCACATGGCAGAGTGTGGTGATGGAGACAGCAGCAATGGGAGGCCGTACAGGGACCCATGACAGACTCTGGACCTGGCAGCAGCATGAGGAGGCGGTATATAGGGGCCTATGGCAGATTAGGGGCCTGGCAGCAGCTATGGGAGGCCCATAATCTGCCAGCACCCTATGTCAAAAAATTCAACACACCAGCAGTGTGAGGAGACCTGAAAGTGGCACATGGCATGAGAGACTCTGGACCTGGCAGCAGCATGAGGAGGCGGTATATAGGGGCCTATGGCAGATTAGGGGCCTGGCAGCAGCTATAGGAGGCCCATAATCTGCCAGCACCCTATGTCAAAAAATTCTACACACCAGCAGTGTGTGAGGAGACCTGAAAGTGGCACATGGCAGAGTGTGGCGATGGAGACAGCAGCAATGGGAGGCCGTACAGGGACCCATGAGAGACTCTGGACCTGGCAGCAGCATGAGGAAGCGGTATATAGGGGCCTATGGCAGATTAGGGGCCTGGCAGCAGCAATGGGAGGCCCATAATCTGCCAGCACCCTATGTCAAAAAATTCTACACAGCAGCAGTGTGTGAGGAGACCTGAAAGTGGCACATGGCAGAGTGTGGCGATGGAGACAGCAGCAATGGGAGGCCGTACAGGGACCCATGACAGACTCTGGACCTGGCAGCAGCATGAGGAGGCGGTATATAGGGGCCCATGGCAGATTAGGGGCCTGGCAGCAGCAATGGGAGGCCCGTAATCTGCCAGCACCCTATGTCAAAAAATTCTACACACCAGCAGTGTGAGGAGACCTGAAAGTGGCACATGGCAGAGTGTGGCGATGGAGACAGCAGCAATGGGAGGCCGTACAGGGACCCATGAGAGACTCTGGACCTGGCAGCAGCATGAGGAGGCGGTATATAGGGGCCTATGGCAGATTAGGGGCCTGGCAGCAGCTATGGGAGGCCCATAATCTGCCAGCACCCTATGTCAAAAAATTCAACACACCAGCAGTGTGAGGAGACCTGAAAGTGGCACATGGCATGAGAGACTCTGGACCTGGCAGCAGCATGAGGAAGCGGTATATAGGGGCCTATGGCAGATTAGGGGCCTGGCAGCAGCTATAGGAGGCCCATAATCTGCCAGCACCCTATGTCAAAAAATTCTACACACCAGCAGTGTGTGAGGAGACCTGAAAGTGGCACATGGCAGAGTGTGGCGATGGAGACAGCAGCAATGGGAGGCCGTACAGGGACCCATGAGAGACTCTGGACCTGGCAGCAGCATGAGGAAGCGGTATATAGGGGCCTATGGCAGATTAGGGGCCTGGCAGCAGCTATAGGAGGCCCATAATCTGCCAGCACCCTATGTCAAAAAATTCTACACACCAGCAGTGTGTGAGGAGACCTGAAAGTGGCACATGGCAGGGTGTGGCGATGGAGACAGCAGCAATGGGAGGCCGTACAGGGACCCATGAGAGACTCTGGACCTGGCAGCAGCATGAGGAAGCGGTATATAGGGGCCTATGGCAGATTAGGGGCCTGGCAGCAGCTATGGGAGGCCCATAATCTGCCAGCACCCTATGTCAAAAAATTCTACACACCAGCAGTGTGTGAGGAGACCTCAAAGTGGCACATGTTTGAGGCATGATTCATGGCGGATTTAGTCAGTTGTGTCAGGAACTGGTGGTTTGAAATCCAGACTAATCCACGCCTGATTCATTTTCACAAACGTGAGTCTCTCCACACTTTGGGTGGACAGTCGTGTCCTCCGCGGAGTTACAATACCTCCTGCCGCACTAAACACGCGCTCCGATGCCACGCTACTGGCCGGGCATGACAGCCTTTCAAGGGCAAATTCAGCTAGTTGGGGCCAAAGGTCAAGTTTCGTTGCCCAGTAGTCAAGGGGATTGTCTACCTCGGTTGGCAGGGTGCTGTCCAAGTAGGCCCAAGCCTGTTGTTTGAGGTCCTGCTCCAGGTCCACCTGATGCTGCTGCTGCTGCTGCTGCGGCTGGTTAGTAGTTTCCTCACTGCGCTGGTGAAGAAAGCTACTCATCATCGACTGCAGACTGAGGCAGCTGCTGCTGGTGGAGCTGCCACTGCTCCTACCACCCCACCCCTCCCCTGCTGCCATGGCAGCGGAACGCGAGCGCACAGGGCCCACAGTGTCTGAGGATGGACGTTGGCGCACAAAGGCAGAGACCAACTGACTACATAGGTGGTTTTTATAGTACGTTATTTTGGCCTCCCTCTCAGCAGGTGTGAAAAAGGCCACCATTTTGGAAGGGTAGCGAGGGTCCAACAAGGTGGACAGCCAAAAGTCATCCCTCTGTCTGATGGTTATTATTCGGCTGTCGCTACGCAAGCAACCGAGCATGCTATGGGCCATTTGTGCCAAGGAATGCGAGGGACTCCCTGCCTCCATCTCCACAGCATACTGCCACGGTGCGTCTGGGTCCTCTGTCTCCTCCTCCTCCTCCTCTACCAGATGCTCCTGCTCCTCCACTCCTGTCCGCTGAGTGGAAAAACCACCCATTTCACTCAATAATTCCTGAGCACAAATGTCCTCCTCTACCTCCTCCTCTTCTTCCTGTCCTGCCCCCACAGGGGTCATGTGGCGTTGAGATCTGTGCGCCACGTCTACCGCACCCTGACCAGCCATTGTTAACAGCATTTGTTCAAGGACGTGCAACAGAGGAATGACGTCGTTCATCCCATAGTCCTGCCGACTCACGAATAGCGTGGCCTCCTCAAAGGGCCTGAGCAAGCGGCAGGTGTCACGCATGAGCTGCCAATGGCTGACATCGAAGTTACACAGGGGAGTACCTTTATCCGCTTGTAACATCAGGAAATCGGTAATGGCCTTTCGCTGTTCGTAAAGGCGGTCTAACATGTGTAGGGTTGAATTCCACCTTGTTGCAACGTCGCAGATCAGGCGATGCTGTGGAATTCCGTTCTGCCGCTGCAGCTCAAGGAGGGTGTGCTTTGCGGTGTAGGAATGGCTGAAATGCATGCAAAGTTTACGTGACATTTTAAGGATGTCTTGCAGTGGGATGGTGGATTTTAAGAACCGCTTGACAACCAGATTGAACACGTGAGCCATGCATGGCGCATGGCACAACCTTCCTTGACGCAGAGCAGACACCATGTTCTTTCCGTTGTCGGTCAACATGGTTCCGATTTTCAATTTGCGCGGAGACAGCCATCTGTCGATTTCTCTGTTCATTACACTCAGAAGTTCCTCCCCTGTGTGACTACGTTCGCCAAGGCATACCAGGTGCAGAACAGCGTGACACCGTTGCGCCCTGCACATGTGATATGCCGGTCGGGTAATGGGACTTGGCACGGGGGTGGCGGCTGAGGACACGGCGGAAGAAGAGGTGGTAGAGGTGGACATCTTTGCCGGACCAAGGACGTGCAAACGTGGAGGCAAAAGCGGCGTGACCTGTCCAAGTTGCTGGTGCGGCTGTGACGGCACCACGTTCACCCAGTGGGCCGTAAATGACATGTACTGTCCCTGACCATAGTTACAGCTCCACACGTCGGCGCTGCCGTGCACTTTGGCAGAGACCGACATGCTCAAAGACTGGCCCACCATGTCTTCTACATGTGAATGCAGGGCTGGCACTGCCTTTTTGGCGAAGAAATGACGGCTTGGCACTCTCCACCGCGGCGCGGCACAAGCCATCATTTCTCTGAAAGGTGCTGAGTCCACCACTTGGAAAGGGAGGGACTGCAGCACCAGCAACTTGGACAGGAGGACGTTCAGCTTTTGCACCGTCGGGTGCGTGCTCGCAAACTGTTGTCTCTTGGAAACGGATTCCAAGAAAGACTGCTGACGGAATCCGTGAAGAGGAGTAGCAGGAGAAGGAGCATCTGAACGAGCGGAAGATGCCAAAGAGCGACAACTCCCCTCAGCAGAGGTGTTGGAGCCTTGACTGGCTGATGGAGGGCGATTGACGTCGGGTGACGGAGCAAGTAACGGAGCGGGTGATGGAGCGGGGGCTGGGGCGGGCAGAACCGCCGTATCTTTATCACGGTTTTCCCAGGCCACCAAATGGCGACGCTGCATATGCTGCCGCAACGCTGTAGTCCCAACATGGGCCCCCTGGCCACGCTTGACTTTCTGGCCACATAGTCGACATACGGCTACGTTTACTTCCTCGGGCGGCTTGACGAAAAATTGCCACACCGCCGAGTAGGAAACTTTGCCCCCGATACTCCTCACTGGCTGACTGCTGCTTCCTCCGTGCACACCGGCACCACTACTGGCCGTGGTGGTAGGCTGCAGTGGAGCTGGTGCTCTACTCCGTGGACGTTTGGCTCCACTGACACTGCTGCGACCCTGCTGCTGTCTCCTGGGCAACCCACCGACTGTTTTGCTCGCTGCCAAGCTGCCACCCTCTTCTCCTGATGATGCGGAAGAAATTGCCTGATGACGACGAGGCTGCCAAGTGCGATCAACCTCCTCATCATCAAGTAGGGTCTCCGCCTCACTACTAGCCCCCTCGGCTGCGTCTGGGTCAGGAGACAGACCTGTCTCTAGACCGGCTACCGAGCCACTCTCCTCGCCACTACTTCTTCGCCTGGCTGCTGAAAAGGCGGATGTCTCCCCCCGTTCCTGACCGCCCTCTGTTAGCTCTTCCTCACTGTACAGTGGGGCTGAGCCCACAGCATGCGATACTTCGCTTGGTGAGGGAACACCAAAGGACAGGGGCAGGTAGAGGACACGTGATTTCAGTGGGCTTGGTCCCGGGCCATGCCAACTAACGGTTGTGTCTGACGTACCCACCGACCGTTGGCTGTAGGTGTCAGAGGTGACCTGGGAAGAGGAAGACGACCGAGCCAACCAATCGACGATGGCAGGGTTGTCGGTGGAGACACGACCGCTGGATGACACCGGGAGCACTGGCCTCTGGCTGCGAATAGTGCTGCCTCGACCCCTTCCTCTGCTGCCACGTCTGCTCGCTCCTAAAACATTGCCTCCTCTGCCACTCCTCTGCATGTTGTCTGACATACTCTTTAATTAAACGATTATGTGTCCCTGAGTAACAATTCTGTGTCCCTGAGTAACAATTCTGTGTCTGTGCGAGTAACAATTCTGTGGCCCTAAGTAACAGTTCTGTGGCCCTCAGTAACAATTCTGTGTCCCTGATTAACGTTTCTGTGGCCCCAAGTAACAGTTCTGTGGCCCTCAGTAACAATTCTGTGTCTGTGCGAGTAACAATTCTGTGTCTGTGCGAGTAACAATTCTGTGGCCCTAAGTAAAGTTTCTGTGGCCCTAAGTAACAATTCTCTGGCACTCAGTAACAATTCTGTCTGTCCCTGAGTAACAATTCTCTGGCACTCAGTAACAATTCTGTCTGTCCCTGAGTAAAAATTCTCTGGCCCTAAGTAAAGTTTCTGGGGCCCTGAGTAACAATTATCTGGCACTCAGTAACAATTCTGTCTGTCCCTGAGTAACAATTCTCTGGCACTCAGTAACAATTCTGTCTGTCCCTGAGTAAAAATTCTCTGGCCCTAAGTAAAGTTTCTGGGGCCCTGAGTAACAATTATCTGGCACTCAGTAACAATTCTGTCTGTCCCTGAGTAACAATTCTCTGGCACTCAGTAACAATTCTGTCTGTCCCTGAGTAAAAATTCTCTGGCCCTAAGTAAAGTTTCTGTGGCCCTGAGTAACAATTCTCTGGCACTCGGTAACAATTCTGTCTGTCCCTGAGTAACAATTCTCTGGCACTCAGTAACAATTCTGTCTGTCCCTGAGTAAAAATTCTGTGGCCCTAATTAAAGTTTCTGTGGCCCTAAGTAACAATTCTCTGGCACTCAGTAACAATTCTGTCTGTCCCTGAGTAACAATTCTCTGGCACTCGGTAACAATTCTGTCTGTCCCTGAGTAACAATTCTCTGGCACTCAGTAACAATTCTGTCTGTCCCTGAGTAAAAATTCTGTGGCCCTAATTAAAGTTTCTGTGGCCCTAAGTAACAATTCTCTGGCACTCAGTAACAATTCTGTCTGTCCCTGAGTAACAATTCTCTGGCACTCCGTAACAATTCTGTCTGTCCCTGAGTAACAATTCTCTGGCACTCAGTAACAATTCTGTCTGTCCCTGAGTAAAAATTCTGTGGCCCTAAGTAAAGTTTCTGTGGCCCTGAGTAACAATTCTCTGGCACTCCGTAACAATTCTGTCTGTCCCTGAGTAACAATTCTCTGGCACTCAGTAACAATTCTGTCTGTCCCTGAGTAAAAATTCTGTGGCCCTAATTAAAGTTTCTGTGGCCCTAAGTAACAATTCTCTGGCACTCAGTAACAATTCTGTCTGTCCCTGAGTAACAATTCTCTGGCACTCCGTAACAATTCTGTCTGTCCCTGAGTAACAATTCTCTGGCACTCAGTAACAATTCTGTCTGTCCCTGAGTAAAAATTCTGTGGCCCTAATTAAAGTTTCTGTGGCCCTAAGTAACAATTCTCTGGCACTCAGTAACAATTCTGTCTGTCCCTGAGTAACAATTCTCTGGCACTCCGTAACAATTCTGTCTGTCCCTGAGTAACAATTCTCTGGCACTCCGTAACAATTCTGTCTGTCCCTGAGTATGAATTCCGTGGCCCTAACTAGCGTTTCTTTGTCCCTAAGTAAAGTTTCTGTGGCCCTCAGTAACAGTTCTGTGTCTGTGCGAGTAACAATTCTGTGTCTGTGCGAGTAACAATTCTGTGGCCCTAAGTAAAGTTTCTGTGGCCCTAAGTAACAATTCTCTGGCACTCCGTAACAATTCTGTCTGTCCCTGAGTAACAATTCTCTGGCACTCAGTAACAATTCTGTCTGTCCCTGAGTAAAAATTCTGTGGCCCTAAGTAAAGTTTCTGTGGCCCTGAGTAACAATTCTCTGGCACTCCGTAACAATTCTGTCTGTCCCTGAGTAACAATTCTCTGGCACTCAGTAACAATTCTGTCTGTCCCTGAGTAAAAATTCTGTGGCCCTAAATAAAGTTTCTGGGGCCCTGAGTAACAATTATCTGGCACTCAGTAACAATTCTGTCTGTCCCTGAGTAACAATTCTCTGGCACTCAGTAACAATTCTGTCTGTCCCTGAGTAAAAATTCTCTGGCCCTAAGTAAAGTTTCTGTGGCCCTGAGTAACAATTCTCTGGCACTCCGTAACAATTCTGTCTGTCCCTGAGTAACAATTCTCTGGCACTCAGTAACAATTCTGTCTGTCCCTGAGTAAAAATTCTGTGGCCCTAATTAAAGTTTCTGTGGCCCTAAGTAACAATTCTCTGGCACTCAGTAACAATTCTGTCTGTCCCTGAGTAACAATTCTCTGGCACTCAGTAACAATTCTGTCTGTCCCTGAGTAACAATTCTCTGGCACTCCGTAACAATTCTGTCTGTCCCTGAGTAACAATTCCCTGGCACTCAGTAACAATTCTGTCTGTCCCTGAGTAAAAATTCTGTGGCCCTAAGTAAAGTTTCTGTGGCCCTGAGTAACAATTCTCTGGCACTCCGTAACAATTCTGTCTGTCCCTGAGTAACAATTCTCTGGCACTCAGTAACAATTCTGTCTGTCCCTGAGTAAAAATTCTGTGGCCCTAATTAAAGTTTCTGTGGCCCTAAGTAACAATTCTCTGGCACTCAGTAACAATTCTGTCTGTCCCTGAGTAACAATTCTCTGGCACTCCGTAACAATTCTGTCTGTCCCTGAGTAACAATTCTCTGGCACTCAGTAACAATTCTGTCTGTCCCTGAGTAAAAATTCTGTGGCCCTAATTAAAGTTTCTGTGGCCCTAAGTAACAATTCTCTGGCACTCAGTAACAATTCTGTCTGTCCCTGAGTAACAATTCTCTGGCACTCCGTAACAATTCTGTCTGTCCCTGAGTAACAATTCTCTGGCACTCCGTAACAATTCTGTCTGTCCCTGAGTATGAATTCCGTGGCCCTAACTAGCGTTTCTTTGTCCCTAAGTAAAGTTTCTGTGGCCCTCAGTAACAGTTCTGTGTCTGTGCGAGTAACAATTCTGTGTCTGTGCGAGTAACAATTCTGTGGCCCTAAGTAAAGTTTCTGTGGCCCTAAGTAACAATTCTCTGGCACTCCGTAACAATTCTGTCTGTCCCTGAGTAACAATTCTCTGGCACTCAGTAACAATTCTGTCTGTCCCTGAGTAAAAATTCTGTGGCCCTAAGTAAAGTTTCTGTGGCCCTGAGTAACAATTCTCTGGCACTCCGTAACAATTCTGTCTGTCCCTGAGTAACAATTCTCTGGCACTCAGTAACAATTCTGTCTGTCCCTGAGTAAAAATTCTGTGGCCCTAAGTAAAGTTTCTGTGGCCCAGAGTAACAATTCTCTAGCACTCCGTAACAATTCTGTCTGTCCCTGAGTATGAATTCTGTGGCCCTAACTAGCGTTTCTTTGTCCCTAAGTAACAGTTCTGTGGCCCTGAGTAACAATTCTGTGTCTGTGCGAGTAACAATTCTGTGGCCCTAAGTAACAGTTCTGTGGCCCTCAGTAACAGTTCTGTGTCTGTGCGAGTAACAATTCTGTGTCTGTGCGAGTAACAATTCTGTGGCCCTAAGTAACAGTTCTGTGGCCTTCAGTAACAATTCTGTGTCTGTGCGAGTAACAATTCTGTGTCTGTGCGAGTAACAATTCTGTGGCCCTAAGTAAAGTTTCTGTGGCCCTAAGTAACAATTCTCTGGCACTCAGTAACAATTCTGTCTGTCCCTGAGTAACAATTCTCTGGCACTCAGTAACAATTCTGTCTGTCCCTGAGTAAAAATTCTGTGGCCCTAAGTAAAGTTTCTGTGGCCCTGAGTAACAATTCTCTGGCACTCCGTAACAATTCTGTCTGTCCCTGAGTAACAATTCTCTGGCACTCAGTAACAATTCTGTCTGTCCCTGAGTAAAAATTCTGTGGCCCTAAGTAAAGTTTCTGTGGCCCAGAGTAACAATTCTCTGGCACTCCGTAACAATTCTGTCTGTCCCTGAGTATGAATTCTGTGGCCCTAACTAGCGTTTCTTTGTCCCTAAGTAACAGTTCTGTGGCCCTGAGTAACAATTCTGTGTCTGTGCGAGTAACAATTCTGTGGCCCTAAGTAACAGTTCTGTGGCCCTCAGTAACAGTTCTGTGTCTGTGCGAGTAACAATTCTGTGTCTGTGCGAGTAACAATTCTGTGGCCCTAAGTAACAGTTCTGTGGCCTTCAGTAACAATTCTGTGTCTGTGCGAGTAACAATTCTGTGTCTGTGCGAGTAACAATTCTGTGGCCCTAAGTAAAGTTTCTGTGGCCCTAAGTAACAATTCTCTGGCACTCAGTAACAATTCTGTCTGTCCCTGAGTAACAATTCTCTGGCACTCAGTAACAATTCTGTCTGTCCCTGAGTAAAAATTCTGTGGCCCTAAGTAAAGTTTCTGTGGCCCTAAGTAACAATTCTCTGGCACTCAGTAACAATTCTGTCTGTCCCTGAGTAACAATTCTCTGGCACTGAGTAACAATTCTGTCTGTCCCTGAGTAAAAATTCTGTGGCCCTAATTAAAGTTTCTGTGGCCCTAAGTAACAATTCTCTGGCACTCAGTAACAATTCTGTCTGTCCCTGAGTAACAATTCTCTGGCACTCAGTAACAATTCTGTCTGTCCCTGAGTAACAATTCTGTGGCCCTAATAACGTTTCTGTGGCCCTAAGTAACAATTCTCTGGCACTGAGTAACAATTCTGTCTGTCCCTGATTATGAATTCTGTGGCCCTAACTAGCGTTTCTTTGTCCCTAAATAACGATTCTGTGGCCCTCATTAACAAGTCTGTGTCCCTGAGTAATGGTTCTCTGTCCCTAAGTAACTTTTCTCTGTCCCCAATTATCGTTTCTGTGGCCCTAACTCTGTCCCTGTCCCTAGTACAGAGCGGTCTGCCTCTGTTCAATAACTGCAGGCAAATGAAGAATTCCAAAATGGCCGCTATTTATAGCTCGACCATTACACAGTGCTGGCTGGCTGGCTGCTGATAGGCTGATGCGATCACATGTAGTTGAGTAATGCATTATGGGTCAGCGCGCCTTGTCTGCGCGCCTTCCCAGACATCCCCGCTCCGTCGCCGCACATGTCAGCCGCCATTTTCTGAAAAATTTCGATTCGCGCGTCCGAATTAGGCTATTTTTCGGATTCGGCACGAATCGAAATTTTTCCGATATTCGACTCGAATTCCACTTCGGATACTTCGATTCGCTCATCTCTAGTCATAACAATACAAACAAAAGAAATAAACATGAGAATGCCTAAACATTTGTAATTGCAACACTTTTCTGGGTGAAGTGGTGCATTATCTGACAGAAATGCAGGGGTGCCAATATTTTTGGCCATGCTTGTAATTGCTTTGTAAAAATCACCTCTAATGTTGGGTGTCCTACATGTACAGAGGCCACTACATTGTGTAAAACTTACTGGTAGTTTAGTTTTTTACATTTTAGAATGTGGCGCCTCTAGACTTTTCAAAGGCTGCTTTGACTGAAAAGAGGTTGAGAAACACTGCTTTAGAGCTCTGTTGGTTGCCTTGTGTTGTTTATGAAGAAACAACCATCAAAACAGTAAGAGGCATAACGTTTTCATAACTAACACATACAGTACTAGTAACTGTCAGTCCTCATAATATGGTATGTTTACATATGTGTGCGTGCAATTGTAATTTACTTACTTTTTCATGCGATGTTATTTTTGTCGACATTCACGTTTCTAAGTCAACATACACAATGTTTACCCTACTAATGCAGGCCATACATGGGTCGAATTCCGAAAGAATTTTCTTTAGAAAATTGGAAATTTTGTGCTTTTTGTAATCCGATGGTGCCACCATTGATTTCGAAATTCAACCAACCACACCTTCAATTTCACCTCATGTAGCTACAGAAAAGAATTTTCATGGCCAAGAATTTTCTTTTCTTTCCAGGTCACAGCTCAGGCTTATTTCTTTTTCATTGATAATTCTCGCACGATTCTCCCATCATTGATTCAAAATTCGTTCATTTTTCTAAATATTTCCAACATGCCCGATCACTAAGATTCAATGGTTTCTGTGGCCCACTAATGGTGCGAAATTCCAACAAAAATTCTTAGAAAACATTTTTGATAGAAAATTCTTTTGGAATTTGACCCGTGTATGGTCAGCTTAACACACACCACCAGTTTTTGTTATTATTTCAGGTACTTATATAGCACCATCAATTTACACAGTGCTTTTACATATATATTGTACATTCACATCAGTCCCTAACCCTCAAGGGGTGAACAAACTGAGGTCCCTAACTCACATTCATACATAAACATACTAGGGACAATTTAGACAGGATCCAATTCACCTACCAGCATGTCTTTGGAGTGTGGGAGGAAACCAGAGTACCTGGAGGAAACCCAAGCAGACACAGGGAGAACATGCAAACTCCAGGCAGGTGGTGCCATGGTTGGGATTCAAACCAACGACCCTAGTACTGCCAGGTGGAAGTGCTAACCATTTAGCCACTGTGTTTGTTGTTTTGTTGCTGTCACTGTAGCCTTCATAGCAATGCTGTAATCACAACAATAGTACCATCTTGAAATACTTTTGCCATGTTTTGTTTTATTTCTCTCTGTGCCAAAAAAGCATTTCTTGAATTGCAGCTGTAAAGAATGAGAAAATGGCCACATGCTACTAAAGTGTTTACACAGATTTTCTCCAAGAATCTGCTCCCTGCAATTTCTTCTTCTATAGTATAAACAAGGGAATTCTAGCTTAAATAGGGCAATCGTATTTTGTTTTGTCAGAAGAAAACAGCAGCAAGTACCGTGCCACTCGAACATACTAAAATTTGCTTTATTTGCTAGGACTGCATAAGAAAAAACATGCATTTAAAAGAGATTTTAGATTTGTTTTACATAGTTTACAAAGAAAATGAAACACAACTTAGAGGAACTGTTCCAATGGTCAGACTGGCAGGAAAAAACAACTCAGGTATAGTTAGCACTCTATGCCACCTGTGTACATGTAACCAGTTTTCCCAGCTTTGTAAGGCAATGGTGTTTATTCACTCACTTATGCCTGTGTTTAGTCAACACTAAACTTTGCTGTATTTTTCAAAACCTAACCAAATGTGCATGAGCGGCCTACATTGGCTGTTACCAGTTCATAAGGTAAAAGCCCTTCTGGTGAATGCCATAATTTGCACATCACCAGTCCAGGCCAGTTTTTACTAATTTAACCACTTGCTTACCGAGTACTTATACCCCCTTCCTGTCCAGGCCAATTTTCAGCTTTCAGCACTATCACACTTTGAATTACAATTGCGCGGTCATGCAACACTGTACCCATATGAAATATTTAGCATTTTGTTCACATAAATAGAGCTTTCTTTTGGTGGTATGAATTTGCCGCTGGGTGTTTTATTTTTTGTGCTATAAACAAAAAAATAGTGAAAATTTGGAAAAAAAAAAGTTTTTCTTTGTTTCTATTTTAAAATTTTGCAAACATGTAATTTTGTTTCCTTCACTGATGTGTGTTGATGAGGCTGCACTGATAGGCAGCACTGATGGACACTGATGGGCACTGATAGGCAGCACTGATGAGCACTGATAGGTAGCACTGATGGGCACTGATGAGGTGGCACAGATAGGCAGCACTGATAGGGGGCACTGATGAGTTGGCACTGATGAGGCGGCACTGATGCTGCTGCACTGATATGTAACAATGATGTGCACTGATATGCGGCACTGATGGGTGGCACTGACTGATGGCACTAACTGGCGGCACTTCTGGGCACTGATGGGTGGCAATGCTGATTAGCACTGATGGGTGGCACTGATGGGTGGCACTGGTGGGTGGCACTACTAGGCACTGATGGGCACAGGTGGGTGGCACTACTAGGCACTGATGGGCACAGGTGGGTGGCACTACTAGGCACTGATGGGCACAGGTGGGTGGCACTACTAGGCACTGATGGGCACAGGTGGGTGGCACTAATAGGCACTGATGGGCACAGGTGGGTGGCAGTACTAGACACTGATGGGTACAGGTGGGTGGCCCTGCTGGGCACTGATGAGCACAGGTGGGTGGCACTGCTGAGCACTTGTGGGCAGCACTGCTGGGCACAGGTGGGCAACACTGGTGGGTGGCACTGCTGGACACTGATCATCAGTGCCCTGATCATCAGTGCCCTGATGATCGGTGCCGATCAGTCCTCTGACAATTGCCAGTTATCGGCAGAACTGTCCTCATGTTGTGACAGGATGATGAAAGTACAGCCAATAACCGGCAACTGCATTTATCGGTGATCTTTACCGGTGATCTGCTGTGTCACTGGACAAGGCTGATCACGTGGTAAAAGGCCACTGTGATTGGCCTTTTACCACATCACGTAATCAGCTGTGTCCATAAGGGATCGCCGGGAGCATACACCCGGGGGCACTCGGAAGGGCGTGTTCTGGGAGGATCTCATATGACGCCCTCCCAAAACTGGCCAGCCGCCGGGAAGCTATCTGTGGTTGAAAAGTGGTTAAAGTAGACCTGCTTTTTACCATTCCCTATGTGTCAAAGAGGGAGGAAAGTGTCAGGGCCCCATGGGATTGTCACCCATATCACCTATTTGTTTTTTATATAAATTTCATTCTTAATAGAGGGCTATGATGATTGTTCATTCCATGTCTCTCTATGGCTGCTTTAATGGTTCTATCTGTTTTTTGTTTCAGTTAACAAGCTGCCTGCTGTTGCTAGGAGGATTTACCTCAGCTGCTGAACACTGGATTGGTGACAAATCTTTAAGCGGAAAACATCTAGCCAAGGAGTGTAACCATTCACTTCTATCCTCTCTGTCACTGGGCGGAGTCAGCATTTACCTCAGGTCTGTCAGCTGGACTCACCTCTGGATTCTCCTCAGCTTTCCTTCTGGATCTTTTGACCTGCTCTCTCCCTGCCCCTCCTCTTTCTTAAATTTTCCCTTGTTGTGTTCCACCTTTATGTGGGGTAATGTTACTCACTTTGTGGATGGACAGTGGTTGGTACGCTGTTATTTGTTTGGTATACGATATTGCTGCTTGACTCTTGGTGACTAAGCATGTTGGTCTGTTATTGGTTAACAACAGTTCTGTTTGATATTGAAGGTCCATCTTTATGAGGTAATGTCGCCCACTTTGTGGGTGGACAGTGGTTGGGAAATTGTTATTTGGATGGTATAAGATATTGCTGCTGGAGTCTTAGTGACTAAGCATGTTGGTCAGTTAATGGTTAACAGTGGTTCTGTTTGGTAATAAAGGTTAAAGTTCATTTCATAATTAACCTCTTCACGCCAGCAGCACACAACTGTGTGGCCTCCTGGCGTCTGGGCCTAGACGCCGAGCGGCCGCACATTTGCGTGCAATTAACAAAAAACATATGTTCTGAGAGCGCACACCAATGTCCGGTACTCATTGAAAGGTCCCGGTCTGATCTTTCGATCAGGACCTTTCCCCGATCATGTGACCGCCGTGATAACGCATCACGGCGGTCACATCATCCCTAAACCCCGCCTGTCCCGCCTCCCGGCTTCTGAAACTCTTTAAGGGGCCGGGAGGCGCCGGCGGGCAGGGGTTAAAATTGATTTAAACCCAATAAAGGGGCCACGGCCTAAACTTTACCACAATCCTTGTGTTTATTTTTATTATTTATGTTCTTATGGTATGATGGGTGTTAATGGGGTGAACAATCCCATGGTTTCTTCCTGCCCACCAATTTATCTCTGCAGCTCAAATGTACTACTTCAAATCATCCTTTTGGATAGAGGTGGGAACAGTTAAGGTGGGAATAACACCTGTGTACTGCAGATGTGGGGCGCCATTCATTCTTAACCCCTTCATGCTTAAGAGTAAAACCTAAAGCCTAAGCACAATTTTACAACGTTGACATGTGTTAGTAAAACCGTACATATAATCACAACTTCTTTGTACATCCAGATGAATTATACCTTGTTTTTTTCAGGACAAATTGGGCTTTCATTTGATGGTAAATCATAATTGATATCTCTTGATTTTTATTTTAATATCAAAGGAAAACATTGGACCCAAAATAGTAAACAAAATTCTTTTTTTTTTAAATTTAGCTGCATGTTTCTTGTTACTACTAATACCTACCACCAAAAAACAACCCAAAATAAATTTTCCAGCTCTTGATGATCGCAAAGATACCATATATGTGTATGTTATTTGTTGTTTGTAACCGTAGTACAGCCCAGAAACAATAGTGCGCATTTTGTTGTTTTCTTTTATTACCTAAGACACACTGACACTGATACCAATTAAAAAGAATCCTGACCTTTGACCTTGACCCAAACACTAAAAACAAAAACAAGGGGGACGGGCCTCACAGTGACTGATCACTATGATAGCCAAACAGAGGCTATCACAGCTATCATGTGACCCAGAATTGTGAGTCTCAGGTCACGATCGTTAGAACGGGACCTGGGGCTGTCAGTGACACCCTGGTTTTTATGCTGGGAGCGCACTGTGCGGCATGCTCCCAGCACAAAGACAAGTACGCAAATATGCGGCCCCATGGAAAAAAGCCCAGGTCTGTGAGGCAGCATATTTGTGTGACTTCGGCGTCAGGGGGTTAAAGTAACTACTCCTCAATATCACTGATTAACCTGTTTTAGAAAGATCTGTATACTTACATATTTTCAGGCTGCTCCTGTCTGGTCACTTGATCCCACTCACCTTTGTCCACCAGTGGCCGCTGAAGGGGAAGACAAGGGAGTGCATACAACAGATTTACCATAGGAGCCTATGGGTGATGTAACTGCTAGCAGACATTACCAGCCATTGCCAAGTGCTCTCTCTTCTCCCCTTCAGCCAGCCACACAGGGAAGATTATGTGACCGGACTGGAAAGGGCTGAAAATAGGTACCGTATTTTTCGCTCCATAAGACGCACTTTTTTTCCCCCAAAAAAGGGGGGAAAATGTCAGTGCGTCTTATGGAGCGAATATAGAGCGACCGGTCCGGTATTTCCACCACCGCCGTGCAGAATACCGGGCCGGCCGCTCAGCTCTGCAGCGGGACCTTATGGAGAGGACTGCTGACCTTTGGGGAGGTGGGGAGCGGGTACCTGAATTGGACAGGTACCCGCTCTTACTTATTTGTTCTTTATCTTACCTGTTCCTCTATCCAGCGGAGTGCTGTCTTCCCGGCTTCTGTAGTGTGGGCACTGAGCATGACAGCCGGGTGCCAAGTGCGCATCCACAAGAAGCGGTGCTTTTTGTGAATGGTAAGGCGGTACCTGGGACACATGACCGATCCCAGAAGCCGCCGGACCAATCACAAAGCGCAAGTGCTTCTCGCTCATGCGCACTGGGCACCCGGCTGTCATGCCGAGCGCCATTACAGAAGCCGGGAAGACAGCGCGCGGCTGGATCGAGGAACAGGTAAGATAAAGAACAACTCTGAGGAAGTAAGAGCGGGTACCTGTCAAATTCAGGTACCCGCTCCCCCCCCTCCCCAAAGGTCAGCAGTCATCTGTACTGTCCGCAGTCTCTGGTCATCCCTGTGCTGTCCGCAGTCTCTGGTCATCCCTGTGCTGTCCGCAGTCTCTGGTCATCCCTGTGCTGTCCGCAGTCTCTGGTCATCCCTGTGCTGTCCGCAGTCTCTGGTCATCCCTGTACTATGTCTGCAGTCCATTAGTTCAGAATTTTTTTTTCCTGTTTTCTGCCTCTAAAACCTAGGTGCGTCTTATGGTCAGGTGCGTCTTATGGAGCGAAAAATACGGTAAATATACAGATCTTTCTTATACAGGTTAGTCACAATAGGTGTTATGAGGAGGGAGGGAGCATTTTTAGGAGTAGTTAGGTTTGCCTGGAATTCTTCTTTAATAAACACACTTTGCCAATGCAAGTTTGTTACCATTGTACTATTGTAGTGCACTGACTTTCAGTGCAGGCTTCTTTTTTAGTGCATTTTAGTACACTAGGTAGCTCATTTAAATGAATAGGCTGCCCTAACACAACACAGATTAATGCATGTGAATGCACCACATAGATGTCAGTGTAGCCAAAAACCCCTGACAGTTTTATTTCTTGCAATGTGTGGCCCACTGGGAAGACTTCCCTTCACTTCCAGTCCTTTAGATACAACAGGAAGTGAGTGAAGGGAATGCCCTCTTAGGTAGCTGTCACTGAAGCAAATGTTCCATTTAGAAAATAAATGGATATCTTCTCTATTCATGTTCTGGCAGATTTTTACTGACGTTCACTCACCATTCTAAGTCTTGGTTCACACTACTGCTGCCTGAAAGATGCACAACTTGCAGTGTGACTTTACCAGGCAACTTGAGTACTACTTTGAACTCTGAAGCAACTTTCAGGGAATGCCTGGGTAATCTTCCTGTAATATCGGACAAATCACATCAATATAGATGAGGATCTGACTTGGAGGCGACTTCTATTAAAGAATATGGGCACAAGTCAGATAGAAGTTGCCTTGAAATAGTACCGAAACCTTTCCCAAAGTTGGAGAGACTTCAGTAGAGCTAATTAAGACAGCTCTCATTGACTAACCTGGGATTTCACATGTCATGAGACTTGGGGTCTCACAAGTCAGATCCCAAGTCGGGGCAGAGTGAACCGAGCCTAAAAGTAATAGCTAAAATAAATCTCAGACGCTGACAGCGATAAGAAAAAAAAAAAGGTCTGTGGCTTTACATATCCAGGAATTATGGTAACTGAGTTGTCTCCTGATGTCCAATCATTATCTACAACCAACTTAATAGCTCTGTTTTGCTTCTTGAAACAACAAAAGAAGTAACTTTTTTCCATAGGACACACATTTTTCATTTGCTTCCTATACCTAAATCATACTACAGCAATAATATATAGAGAAATATTCAGTTGTGTAGTTTGTTAGAGCAGCAATATTGTTCTTTCCTCCCCAATTAAGCACAAAGGTAGATAATAAAATCAGGGCATTGTTCACATAACAGTGAGATGAAGAACCCTTGTGAATTTATCTAGCAAGTCAGCACAGCAAGGAAATGAAGGCCTCCTCGGCCCTTTGGTTTGTGCAGATGCAGACCCAGATGTATTATCTCTCTGCTATTATAAAACAGAAGAATGTACAGTATGTAACCAATTTAGCAGTGCAAAGCACAGTGATGTATTGCTGTGCCATTTTCAGCCTTAATGCTATCGATATGATGAGAGAAACTCATTTCATGTAACAAAAGCATTCTGTTTAAGGAAGCACAGTTTCTTGCAGCTATTCAACGTTTACTTTTATTTGGCTTTCAAAGGCAGATTCCACACCAAACCCATAATTAAATAAAATTTACATTTTAAAATGTATGTGTTGTGTACCATAAAAAGTTTTCTATATGTGTGTTGTTTTTTTTTTGTTTCATTTTAGCCTCCATGCAAACCCTAGAAATTACCTGTTGAAGTTGCCCAACTTCTCCCTTTTGAATTATTTTCTAGGGTGGCAACATCTTCAGAAATCAGAGTACTTTGTCACCTTTGTCATGTCAACTGTGTTTGCAAAACATAGGGAGGGGACATGAACAAAACTGTTGTAACTGCTGATAGTCAAGCTATTAGATTTTCTTTCCGCAACAAGCCACGCGTGGCTCCCTATCTGCACAAAGTGCAAATGAGCATAGGAAGCATTCTCTGCTTTATTCAGAATAAAAAAAAAAACATTTTGGTTTCACATATACTTTACACCTGTACAGGTCTACACACCCTCCATATCATTTGACAGATTGATTGTTTAGGCACACCGCGCTGCATTGTTGGAAGAAAAAGAGACAGCCACATGCACCCACCATACTTGAAATGGGTATTTCAAGCAAACGTAAAGTGGAACTACACTGCATCTGAGCACCGCAAACCAAGAATTTTATTTAATTAACTTAATATTCAAAACCAACTTACCCATCCATGTCTCCATGCTTTGATGTGCTAAACAATCACTTTGAAAAGTACCCCCTAGCATTTATGGCCATAGCTTTCTTGAGTAAAGGCAGATGATTCATGTAGTATTTACTTCTTGGAATCCATCTTCCCTAAGCTCAGGCATACAAGCAGGAGGATGTGCTTAGCTGAGGAATCCCTCCTCCCCTCCTGAAAACTCCTGGAATGTATGACATCATTTGTTTAGGCCTGGAAACCAGAAAGTAACTGGAGAAATCAACAGTGATTAAGAGAATGAAGTTCAACTTCAGTGTAGGTGCTGCTTTAATAAGCGAGAGCTTCGGGGAGAAAACCCAGGCACAAGGCCAAGCCGACACAATAGAGTGCCAAGAAGTGCCAAGAATGAGCAGCCAAAGGAAAGTGTGCAAATGGAATGCAGAAGGACGGAGAAGGCAGCACAACAAGGTGATTTCAATAAAGCACAGAACAATCATACATCTAGAGCAGAGGTAGGCAACCATGGAGAAGTGGGGATCTACCTGAGCAATCTGCAAAAGATCAAAGATCAGCAGGGCACAGCTCATCTTTTAAAAGGACATAATGCATCAAGGCCCCATTAAAAAGCAAAGAAGGTTTGAAGAGTTCACAAGCCAGTAGTAACGCAGAGTGCAGAGGTCAGTAGTACATTACACAAAGTGCAGGGGTCAGGAGTATGAAAAGTAAAGTTCAGACAGTGGCCACTTATGTGGATGATCTAGAGTAGGCCGTGTTTATCAAATGCACCTATGTCCAGCTGCCAGTATCCCCCTGTACACAGCATGCCACTTTCAGCTGCTACCGTGGCCCTGAAGTAACACCAGGCAAGCACAATACTTGGTGCTCACCATCCTCAATACAGCAGATAAGCACCTGTCACTAATTTTTCACTTTTGTCACTGCAAACTACAATAAATGCCACATTGCATAATCGCCAATCTCCAAGGCTTTAGGGCAACTTTCCACTCTGCTAGAAAACAAAGAATCCATACACTTTCTATTCCATGTCATCATACATCAGTGATGTGATCTCCACAACCTTCCTCTGCTCCCTAGAATGCTCCATAGAACAGTAGTCCATAGAATGTTACTATGAACACTGGAAGTTGGTACCAAGTTGATTGTGGTCTACCCATCACATGAATGCAATCATTGAGTAGATCGCCACTGATCTGTTGCAGAACCCTGAGAAAAATCATGCGCTGGTTGTCAGTGATTGAAATGCTGTCCTTACACTGCTGGTCAAAAGGGAAACCCAGTAACATTGCCTCTTATATTGGTGGTCAGCGGGGAGCTCCAGAAGTATCTCAAAGGTTCTAACCGTTCTTTACTCTAACCAAATGTTTTGTATGGAGTATCATTTTAAAGTATAACTGAACCCTATCTATCGGTGCAATAAATCACGTCACTATACCAGGGGCGGACTGACAACTCATGGGGCCCCCTGGCAATAGGGGATCATGGGGCCCCTGTGTCATTGCCCAAACTCAAAAAAGCCTATGAAAAAGGTACCAGGGGCATCTCATGGGTCCCCCTACTGACCCCGGACCCTCGGGCAGTGCCCGAGTTTCAAAATGGTCAGTCCGCCCCTGCACTATACTTAGAGCATTGCTGTGTTTTTTTTCTAAGTAACTTTAGTTGCCAAAGTAAACGAGCAGTGCATGGCTGTTTGCTATGTGCATTCATGTCATAGCGGTAGACAGTACAGAAGCTAGAGGCAGTAAATTAGGTTGGTCTCACAAAGGTACCAGCACATAGTCAACCAGCAGGAAAATGCTAATCCTGCAGAGTATACAGTATAGAATAATATAAATAAAATACCAGATAAAACATTACTGGAGTAAAAATAGGTCACAGAGTACAATATTTTACCAGTAGAAATGTACTGTAGAAAATATAAATGTGCCACCGTTTAACATACATCATGCACTCCAGTCGTCCATCTCATTGCAGTCAAAAGACTATATCTGAACTCCTAGTAACTTATTTTGCACAAGAAGTTGAAAAGCCTGGGACACGGTCTACCAGAGTCCTGTCTGTTCAGTTTCCAATGGCTCATTACTTACCATCTATGACTCCATCTAGGCGGCAGGACATCAGTGCTTTATTTCATAACAGACAGTGGAAATGAGGAGTTCAATAACAGGTAACACATACGGCTCAAGCAAAGCAGAAAGCTGTCAGGTGAAAACTGTATTTCCCGCAGACATCACAGAATTATAAGGGTATAACAAAGAATGATTTATATCCTCCTCAGTAATATTCTTTCCCTTACCGCTAACTGCTGGTGCCATAGACATGAAGTATAATCTAACAGAAATACCAACTGAAACATTTCCTCTAATAGTTTTCTCCACAATGCAACACACTTTGCGCTGTGCCTTGCTGAAATAAATCAATTCCTTTTTATTAGTTTGCAAATACCAAGTGTTAAAAGATTAAAGCAACAATTTGTCAGCTTCTAAAGAACAAAGTGTTTTGCTGAAAAAGAACAACTTCACACAAGACATTCAGCCATAACCTATATTGCTTTGCCTATATGCACACACTAAGTCATATTTATACAGTGGCATAGGTTAATAAAATAAGGATGCTCTCCTCGTTATTTGTAAAATGAACACGCATAGGAGCATGCTAAAATTTTGAGAAAGATGGAAGAAAGGAGATCTATCTATCTATCTATCTATCTATCGGTCGATCGATCTATCTATCTATCTACGGTGCTGTGAAAAGTATTTCCTAATTTATTTTATTTTTTATATTTTACACACTTAAATGATTTAGATCATCAAACTAATGTTAATATTACACAAATGTAACCTGAGTAAATACAAAATGCAGTTTTTATATGATGATTTCATTTATTAAGGGGAAAAAAGCTGCCCAAACCTGCCTGGCCATATGCGTAAAAGTATTTGCCCCCTAAACCCCCTGCTGCACACCCAAGTACGCTTGAGGTCACGAACTGATCGCGGAACATTCTCTTTCAGGATTTTCCAGTAGAGTGCAAAATTCATGGTTCCATCTGTTATGGCAAGTCGTCCAGGTCCTAAAGCTTCAAAGCAGCCTCAGACCATCACACTACTACCACCATGTTTGACTGTTTGTATGTTCTTTTTATGAAATGCTGTGTTAGATTTACACCTTCCAAAAGTTCAGCTTTTGTCTCAGTACACAGAATATTTGGCAAAAACAGAATATTTGGCAAAAAGTCTTGGAGATAATCAAGATGTTTTTGACAAATATGAGACAAGTCTTTGTGTTCTTTTTGGTCAGCAGTGGCTTTTGCCTTGGAACTCTCCCTTTGATGCCATTTTTTGCCCAGTCTCTTTCTTATTGTTGAATCATGAACACTGACCTTAACTGAGGCCTGCAGTTCTTTATATGTTGTTCTGGGTTCTTTTATGACCTCCTCTGATAAGTCATCCCTGTGCTCTTGGAGTAATTTTGGTAGCCAATTCTAGGAAGGTTCACCACTGTTCCAAGTTTTGTCCATTTGCGGTCCCTTAGAATTAGCTTTGTAACCCTTTCCAGACTGATAATTGTCAAGTACTTTGTTTCTCATCTGTTCCTAAATGTCTAGATCACAGCATGATTTATTTATGACAGGTACTTATATACCTCAATTTATGCAGTGCTTTACATATATATTGTACATTCAAATCAGTCCCTAACCCTCAAGGGGTGTACAGTCTAAGGTCCCTAACTTACATTCATACATACACATACTAGGATAAATTTAGACAGAATCCAAATAACCTATCAGCATGTCTTTGGTGTGTGGGAGGAAACTGGAGTACCCGGAGGAAACCCACACAGGCACAGGGAGAACATGCAAACTCCAGGCATGTGTTGCCATGGTTGGGATTTGAACCAACGACGCTAGTACTTGCCAGGCAGACATGTTAACCATTTAGCCACTGTGCTGCCCACATGTGCTTTTTAAGACATTTTAGCTTGCTTCACTTGTTAAGACTTCTATTTAAGTGATTTCTGGATTCATCAGATCTGGTAGTAATCAGACCTGGGTGTGGCAAGTGGAATTTAAAGGACAAGTTCACCTTTGGAACATGTTACATGTTCCACCCATTTTTATTGTGGAACATGTAACATATTCCCATAGTTGCAGCAGCGCCCATCGCCCCCCTCCCTCTGACAGATAGTATGGGGAGGATTTTCCCTGTATTATCTATCAGATTTGAAAACAGCGTGGCTGTGCGGGGCTCCGCCTACACGGCCACATCACTCTTTCATAGAGTTTGACTTGTAGTTTCAATGAACTACCACTGTGGTAGTTCATCCAAGCTTCCTGCTAGAATATCTGCTTGGTCGTACATCCCATATAGCTAGCAGATATTCTAACAGGTCTGCAGGAGACCTGCATAGCATCAGTGATCTACTTATCGCTGGTGCAGTGCTTTACAGGCTCCTTTGGGCAAAAATAATAAATGCACAGTACCTGCAAAAAAATGTGCATTTATTATTTTTGTCCAAAAGGTAAACTTATCCTTTAACTCAGCTTCAAAAGAATGCGGTTAATCACAGTTCATTTAAAAACTGCATTTTGTATTTTTTCAGGTTATCTTTGTGTAATAAATACAATTTGTTTGAAGATCTGAATCATTTAAGAATAACAAATATGCAAAAAAAAATCAGGAAGGCAAATACTTTTTCACCGCACTGTATTAATCTTTTTTCTCTATGTACACCATCTTGTACTTCTAAGTAAATTGAATTTGTACATTTAGATTTTTGGCCCTATTTCTTCAGTAGGCCCAGTGTAAACTTAAAGTAGACATTTGGGCAAAACCTTTTTATTTTTTGAGGGATAGAGTAAAGCCCGTCAGCTTTTTTGCAATCTGTGTCCTACTGGGGAGATTTCCCTTCACTTCTTGTCCCATAGCCAAAACAGGAAGTGAGACGAAATCCCTACAAATTCATTGGGTGGCCCCAGATCACCATTACTAGTGTCCCCTCTATTACTGTTCTGGGCACAACCCAAAATGTGGGATTTTAGTTTACTTTCACTTTTAATGATAATGGTAAACAGGACAAATACAGAGGGCGAATCTCCCTAATGGGGGCAAAGACAGCAGTAAAAATCTGACAGCAGTTCTAATACCTCTCCACCCTATCCAAAACAAAAAAAAGGTTTTGCCTTTAGTTATACTTTAATATTTTTGAATGGCTTTTTTTATTTAGAATTTTTTTTCTTTTTTTGCGAGCATGAAGGAGTTACTTGTTTGTAGATAAAATTTCAGAGAATCCTCCAACCCCCTTTTCCTGTAATCAGCTATCTGCTTTCCCTGGAAGTTCACACAGAACTAAAGACATTTCCAGCAAGGTCGGTGGATTTACTGCACTTCACTGAAGTTTATTGCACTGCTTGTTTCAAGAAATACAAAGCTATACAATGATTCTCTGGAATTGCAATTACAGCAAAGCCAAATCTTACTACTATGCATTTTTTTTCAGCAAGTGCCCTGGAATAGTCTTAATATTCACAGGAAAATATATTTGCAAGGTATTTATTTGGAGGTAATCCAGTTTTCCTCAACAGCAGTGGAGTGTGGTCTGTAAAAAAAAAAGTTTAAAATGGAACTAAATTTGGTTTGTTAAAAATTTCGAACAGGCAGCCTTTTTTGAATGTATCTTCTGGAGTAAATGTGTCTATTTGCCTGTCAGCACTATCTTCTGTAAGTATACACTGAGTTGCGCATTAGCAGCTCAGTGTACAGTCTTGCCATGATAATGTGCCAGTACAAAGTAAATCCTTGTGCACCATCCATTTATGGGAATATCAAGATGGCAAAAGACTCCACACCTGGCAGAAGATCTGGTGAAAATGGAAGTGCTAGCAATGAAGGGAAGCACAAATATTGCAGTGCTTTGACAGGTAAGGGGGCCATAACGTGCAAATATCCTGTGTTTGATTGCACATCAATAAATGTTTTATTTTTTTTCTGCTGGTTTGTCTGCTTTAAAGCCCAACTCCAAGAATTAGACAAAATCTACCCTCGAACTAGGTCCTTACCTGCAATGCTAGGGTTACTGCTCATTATGTCTAGAAGTGGCAGCCTGCTTCATTCAGTGTGATCAGTCTAGTATTCTACATGATTATGCCAAAGGAGTACCCGCATTTTGATCAGTCCATAGTGCCTGCCAAAGAAACTGAAGGATCACAAAGTGAAAGGAAGTTATATGTGTAAGTGCTAGGGCGATCCTAGCCATTTTTTTGCCCAGTCACCCGAAGGCAGCAGCATATAACAAGAAGAAGAGAAAGAGAGTGCTGGAGCTTGATGGAGCAGAGGTAAGGTAAGGTAAGGTAGAGAATACAGCCTCATTAGCTCCCAATAAACCTAGTCAGAATTTAACCCTTGCAGTGCTTAATAGCATCCCCTTTCTGACATGACAGTTTCGGGCTTAGCTGCTCAGGCCCAAGAACTATATCCTAAAATACAGGATAGGAGGTCACATGTTCTCCCATACTCCTTTTATTTACTGACAGCTCCAATGGAGTGCTGGAACAGGAGGCAGCATGATAAAGGTGAGTATCTACAACATGTGTGGGGGGTCATTCTTTAAAAAAAAAAAAAACTTTCACTTTGCCATGAATAGGCGAAGTAGGGCATCTTCTGATGGGCTTTTGCCCACATTAGACAAGTTTTGGATTCCCATTCAAGTCCAAAGCAATGCAAAATGCAGGTTAAATTGACCTGTCAATGAATTAACGATGATCTTAGAGCTTCTCAAACTAATGCTATCAACAGAAACCCAAAGCCCATTGTCACAGTCCTTTAGGCAACTAAAGAAAAATGTTTAAAAAGCCTGGTCTGTAAAGAAATGGGTTAATACTTTTTCTGCTTGCGGAGCTAAGCTTGCTGAAGATTGTTCAGCATTTGACACTAATGGGTGTGTTGGCTGCCTGGTCCCATGATATGAGCTGTGGTGTCTACATCAGTACAGAAGACGCAGCTTGCATTGGATACACCCAAAACTGTGAAACCATTAAAAGCCACCACTTGATTAACCCATTTATTTACAAGCTGGGATTTTTTGTTATCTTGTGATGATAGAGTTGTTTTAAGTAATCTTAAAGTTAGGTATAAACTGATCTCCAGCTCCCCTTATCCCTCTCTTTCCCCACCCGTTATATTTTATTGTGCAAAGGACTATTGGGGACTGGCATGCATGGGCACATCTGTTGAACTAAATTAGCAGTCCTCCAGACCCAGAAGAGACTGTAGCCAAGGGACCCAGATGGAGGACTTAGGTGAGTATTTCTTTCTTGACAAGGTAAGAAAAAAACATGCAGGATGGGTTAAATGAAAGGGGGCGGAGGGGGTATTTGCACAGAGATGAGTTTTAAGAAAAGCAGCCCCTAAGCAATGCATAAAATACCTTTTCTTCAAAATCAAAATGGTTCTGATTTTTATGGTGGTTTACAGGAGGTCTGCTAAAGGGGAGGATCAGAATTCAAGCAGAACACACAACGAAAGAAGACAATTTGCCTGAGGTAATGTCACCAAATGTACTGGTGATCTGGCATTAGGTGATATGATAGACTTAGGGAAGAGAAAACGTACTGAATTAAAGAAGACAGCTAACTATTTTCCACTTATCTTTTAATATCCTATGCATTACTTAGGTCCTGATTTATAATTTTTGTCAACTTTAAAACAAACCTAAAATTGAAACTTATATTCCCAAACCTGGTATAGCACTATTTCAGTTAGGAGAAGAAAAGAAATCTGCAAGGTCATGCCTATTAATTATTTAAAAGAAGGAACACTGACTTAGATTAATTCTCCAGTGAAATGTATAAAAAATGAGACAAGATTAAAAATCAATTTGGTCAAGCAAATTACAAATTGCGAAAATATATAGCCTGGAATACAAATTAGATGAAAGTAAAAAAAAAAAAGACTGGCTGTTGATACTGCAGACTGAGTGCCAGCAAGGTATGCCCTTAAAAATTAGTATAACTAGATGGCTAGTAGAAAAAAAATCCTGTAAGTAATCAAATATTTTTCCCAAAATCGAGACATGATGGCTGAGTTTAGTCTCCTATTAGTTTGTGGGTATTAGAAGTTAGGTATGAAGCACCTATATTGTAGCTTTGAATCAAACATTTTATGCACCACAATATTTAGTTATCTAGCTTTTTAATGCATTCACAAATACATGAGCTTAAGCCTGAGCATACAAAAAAAATTATAAATCATTCATGTCAATTTTACACAACATTATTTTCCCCTAAAGCTTCATAGGTTCAGCACTGACATTTTGAGTAATGTTTTTTCATTTTGTATAGCATTTATATTTTTACAAATAAGCATTTAATATGTACATCTAAAACACAGTGTTTGTAGATGATTCTGGGCATTGTAAACATCTAGTTCTGCACTTGTTGACTGCTCCTAAAAACAAAAATTCCAAACAGCATCTCAGTTAATAAGAAAAGGAACAATTGTCCCTCTTCTGTCTCTTTCAGCTTTATGTGTAATCTGAAATCCTGCTATTCGGGTCAAAACAAAGGCTATTTACTATGTAGTAGTAAAATAACTTGGTACTTATAAGGTTTTGTTGCCTCTCACTGGCTGCAAATAAAATACATACTATATATTATACTTATTTACCTTACCGAAGAGACATTTTACATAATGTCAATGGTCTATTGCCGAACATAAAATATGTGCAACTATACATTAACTCAATGACAGTTCATTAAATCCTTGATTGCAGTAATAAAGCACAATGCCAATAGTTATCTATTTTTGCAAATATACATTTCAGGGAACTTTGTTTTTTTCAATCAATACAAGCCATTCTCTACTACGTTTCCAGCATCCCTACTGGCTTTCCAGTTCTGATGTAAATGCATAAATGAAGCCAAGCAGGACCAATATAAATTTACAAAAAGATAGTTCATGGAGTATCACTATCAACACATCTACAGGCTGCAACACATCTGCAGTGTTTAGCCCTTCTGCCTGGCAGAACTAGGGTCCTTGGTTTGAATTCTGACCAGGACACTATCTGCATGGAGTTTTCATGTTCTCCCTGTGCTTGTGTGGGTTTCCTCACAACTATGAACTTTGTTGCCCTTTAAAATCCATCCAGGAAGGAGAATTGTTTAATTTCCTCTTGGCAGGATCATATAAATATTCTGGGTGGAGCTTAGCTAAGGATAGAGCAGCCTGGCCAGTTGGAGGATAGGAATCAGAAGAGGGAGAGATGACCTAAAGAGCTATTCTTTTCCAACAACACCCCACGGATGAACACCACTACTATTGGGCACATCAAGGTACACCACCATCATGAAACAGAACTGTTGAATGATTGAGAAGATGTGATTTAATAGACTTTTGAATATGCCTGTGTGACGGTTGCACGTCAGACCCCAGCCCTTCTCACCAAACACATGACCGAAGGACTAGCCAATCTAAAACCGCGATGTCACGTGCGTAACAATGCCACGCCCAGCTGCACCCTGCACAACGATTTCCAGCTAATGGAACACAAATCGATGTACCGGCAGCCTGAATGCGATTGTTACTGGGTCAGGTTAATTACGCAATTAACCCTTCACACTGCCACCACCTCCTTTTTTGTACAGAGAAAGAGGAAACTCTGCAATATCAGCAATAACACTAGGATGGTTGAAATAAACGTCTGTATATCACTTTCACCACAGACAGGTTATACAGAGGGTTAAACACACATAGTAGCGCTCTTCAGCGGCAGGAATTCGTAAATTGCATTAAGGAGCTTTAGAAACAGTTCAACACTTTCAGAAAATAAGATTTATTACTAAAAGGTCAAAAGGGTGCAATAAAAATATTTACAGAAAAAAAGATGTAACCAATATATATATATATATATATAAATATACAGAGAACAACAGCACAGCAAAGAGGTAACAGAAAGGAGGTTAAAGGGTTAAAGTACTTGCCAATCAGCCTTGGGTTAAGCAGATCAAGATTCAAAGCAAAAGGGCACAGTCTCCCAAATTGGTTCTGATGTTAAAAGGGAGAATTCTTCAACTTCCACTCTTAGGCCTGACGGGCCTATTTTGTAGTCCCCCAGCAGGGGGTGTCTCTGAAGCCAAGGACCAATGCCTCATTTGGGGAGGGGTTGTCTGGGCAGAGACCCAAACTAGAACCAAAATCTCTCCTAGCTCATATTTTGGCTCATAACTTTTCCTAGGCACAAGTCCCATTCCACCCGAGAGTAGATTAATATGCAGACGCATCTGCGGAACAGTTAGATATGAAATATACAATCCAGACTTGAATGGTTCAAGAGATGTAATTTTCTGCTTTCCTATATATTCCAGCCAAGGAGAGTGACATATCAAACTGTTTGTCTTCTCGTGGCCAATCTGAAGATATGCCTATTTTTTATGTAAGTCTCTCATATTCCAAGATATGAGACATAGGGGAAAAATGGATTTAAAAGTGTTATCTAGTTTCTTACTCCTCTGGAATGTCTTTGAACTCAGGGGAAGGCTTGGGTTATCCTTTACGAGGTGCCAGATTGCTCAGCTTTTTAGACCTCCCGGCACCCAGCTCAGAGATGTTTTATAGCTCGGAGCTGCCTGCTGTGCTCTGGCTGGCCTGTGACACTTCCAACACACACACCAACCAAATGTCACTGTGGCTCTCAGAGAGGGAGGGGGATGATCCAAGAGAGGGAGAAGGATCTACAAGATGGAGGGTTTGGAGCAAAATGGTTGAACCGCGTCCATCTCTGTGGGCATGATTGCTACAGCCTGTACAAAGAAAAGTGAGCTGGATCAGGCAAGTGGCTGCTTCTTGTGTTTGAAGCGGATCCTTAGAAACCTTGCTGCTGTGAAATGGGATAGTACACTGTTAAGCTTATACTCGACTGTATATTACATGACGTACCCATATGGAGAAGTAGGAACCCAATGTACCCATCCTGGTCAGGCTAGGGGATGGTGGTGGATGAGGAAGTGAGAGCCTGTTCTGGAACCACGTGAAAGACATCAAGCCCAGCACAAGAGGTGTCTCCAAGTCAGAGTGATGATGTTGCCAAGGGTGATCTGGAGTATGAGGAGTTGATGTGCAGTGGGCACACCTTGTCTTTGACACACTGTATATGTGAGTGTGCAAGAGGAATGAAGTAAAAGAGGGCTGTGGATAGTAATAGTACGGACAGTTCTAGGCCTGAGTAAACTCTGATACAGGCAGATCCCTGGAGGAGTACAAGTGGGGGATTCAGTCTGTCAGGGACGATCGAGACACATGGGTCTGCACATGCGTAGGTGTCTGTCAAGACATGCAGGCAGCAGGGCATTAGGACCCAGGCGCACCCGTCGCCTATGACGGTGCTGGGCAAGCACTAGGACCTAGGCTCATGTGCATGTAAAGTTCATGTGCATGTAAAGACAGGCATCCCAATACTTTTGGCAATATAGTGTATATGAGTTGTCTGAGAGACTGGCCAGTTCAACTTACAGTGACACATAAACAACCAGTCAAAAGGTATCTTTCTATTATATGAATTCAGTGAAAAGAAACTTTTGAAGACTACACACAATAATTAACACTTCCTTCCGTTTTCCATAGAAAGGAAAAGATCAGTGGCAATAATGGGTAAAATGCGTTAGAGCAGAGTAGCTTCAAAGCGGGATATGTTGACAGCTTGTAGGATCTGCAATAAACATGTTTTTGAGTCAGTGATGTTATTGATGTGCGGTCCTTATTTCTCTTTTTATATTCAGTGGATTGAGTGAGGATGCAGGCATCCAGGATTTCTTTTGGGACTGCTTGGAGAATGTGGGTGCTTACAGTGGTGGTATCTTTTACACTTTCTACTAACCAGCAAGTAAAGCGATTATCCCTCACTACATTGATACCAGCCTAAAATACAAGGGTTGTAAGTTGCTTTCCAGGTTGATACACAGGCTGTAAAACTAAAGGCTCCCCAAAAACGAGTCCCCTCACTCAAAACACCCGTCAAAAACTTAGGGCCACTGGGATCTTCAGTATAAGAGGTGCCCTAAAACACAATTTGGGCCCTTTTTGGACTCTTTACTCTAATTTTACTCTCTAGAATCTCTGCAACTTGAGTCATATTGAAAAAAAAAGTCAACTCCCCAACAATTCACTGATTTATTTAGAAAAGGTTGTAAAAGTAATTTACAGGGTCATTTATGTTTCTTGTCTCATGTGGGCTTTTTTATTGCACAACAGGCTAAAGCATTTCAAACAATTCTCCCCATTCTCTACTTACATTTTAGTGTAAATACACTACAGGGTGTGAGCTGTTTATCTGCCATGCACTGACCTCAATTTGTCGTAAAGTAGGTTTTATAGTTTTACCATGCTTGAGAAATTTGCATTACAAAATCCTCCTATCTGACTGCATATTTTGGAGCTTAGCGAGAGTACAGAGATGCAATAAATTAAGGATATTTTAAAGATGAATCTGAAAAAGTTCATATAATACAAATAAATGATTATAGAACAATGCCACAGAATCAGGGCATTCATATATAAACTACCTATAAATCTGAAAGACCAGATTTAAAATCAATACCAGCTCTAATTATGAAAGGTAGCCATCAATTCTAGACAGCTGCTGTAATCAGAGTAAGTGCCTCCACAAGTACTATATACAGCGGGACATAAACACCTCTGACACATATCCCAATGATTTCCTTGTCCAATCAATATTGAAGGAGAAAATTTATGGAAAATCAAGAGTGCAGTGTACTTGTGAACAAAGCAAAGTACAAAAGGAGTTTGAGGTTTTTTTAAGCAAACAGCAAAACTTAGGCCCCATTCACACATTTGCATTCCTGGAAACGCACAAAAAATTCTAATTCCTAATGGCACCCCAAATGCAGGTAGCAGTCACATGCTTTGTAGCATGGCAAAACATGGAAAAAAGTGACAAAATACACATTGCAAAAATGTATGGGTTTCACTGCCAAACAAAGGTGTAGAAGCTACTTTGGCTTGTTTGTCGCACATAGGGCAGTCCATTCATTTGAGTGGGCTACACTATGCTGTCATGTGAAAAATGAGGAAACAAAGAGGAAAAAAAACCACAGCGTACAGGTGTGAATAGGGGCCTTATGGGTTGAAAAAATATTAAACAAATGTACTTTGCTATCTACTGATAAATTAGTGGTAATGGTCTGCAGGTTAAAGCAGAAGTTCACTCAAAAAAGTGAAGTATTTTTCCTCCCTGCAGCTAGTAACTGAATTGCTGTTTTTCAAAGGGAAGGGGAGAGCAACCACAAGTTTTTGTCAATATACACTCCCATTTTCTCAACTGTCGCCTAGGTGGGAATGACACTGCTTGTCCTGCAACACATCCCAGGAGGTTGCGGGACCAGTCTCCCTTAGCTTTGCGGTCTTGTGCAATGGGAAACTGTGGTCACATCAGCTGCAGGAAGACAGTGCTGGGATCCATGGACTAGTAAGTGTCTGCTTTTTAAATATCTAGCTTTAGATAGAGTAGGAAAGTGTTAACGACTCTACTGGCTAATTTTTTGGGGTCTGTGTCCCACTGGTGAAGTTTTCCTCAACCTTCTGTCCCACAGAAGCAACAAATTGAGGGGGACTCCCTTCTTACTTCTTGTTTACATATTCTCTGAACAATCCATGACCCATATTATATTACCTTTGACTTGAACCTAGCACCAGCGTGTCGCAACTGCGCTCCAATTCAAATCATCACCACCACAGCATATGTACACCCCTTCCTCTGCCTTTGCAGCTTAAGAGGGACAGTTGGAGGGTTGTAAAAACATGGCTAGTGAAATGACTGATGATGCACTACTGAGGAAAAATGCCTACATCAGGATCTGCATGTGAATAGTGAGAGTCCCGACCAGAGAAGCATTCATATTGAGCGGTTTATGTGTGCACAATGTGACACCCCCCCCATTTGTGTTTTTTTTTTTAAATAGTTTTACACTATGTGCCACTCATTTCTCTGAGTGATGATGGGATACATCCTCAGAAAATCCTGGAGTCACCCTTAAAGGAGACAAGCTCACTTGTATATTAGTTTGGGTCAAGTGTTTGGTTGTTGATGTTTGGTGCACTTTGTGGTGAACAGTGTGGACACGTGCAGCACATTTGTGTTTTTTCACCAACACTAGCAGATCTGAGTTTAATTTAAAACTGAAAACTTTTTTCATATTTAAGGCTTGGATCACATTTATGCATGCAAAATCACACACCTTCCTGACACACACAGAATCACACTGGTCATAAAGCAGACAAGCGGGGTACCAATAATTCTTAATGGCACCCCCATGGATTGGCAAGCCCACACTGGTATTTTGCCAGAATTTATTATTTATGATAATGTTAACTAGAAAAAAATAATCAGACTTTACTGGTACAGAAAGGAGCACGCCTTACAATATGGAAAAACATAGGCAAACTTTATCACAAACATTTAATAAAATCAGAACTAGACCTACTCAGGATCCTAAAATCAAATGCCATATATACAATCCTCCTGCTAATATGCAGTAATTATCAGCTGCTAATTATCAACTTCAACCAGGGCCTATTTAATTCACACTTGGTTGTAACATAATATATGGCCTTGTGGAGATAAACTTGCTTAGATCAACAAGTTTCTCAGTTAGCTTTTTCAAGACTCATTGAGGATAATAGCAGAGGAAATTAAATGTAAAGAATAACTATTACAATATATTGATGCAAGATGATGATCTATCATAATGCAATATATACATAGCAATATTCAGTAATTTTATTTATAAAACCACCCGCAACTCTGGATTATAACCTTAGCAATCGTGTACAATTAATACACCAAAATCTCACAGTATACCACTTACACCATGCATTCAATATCCCAGGAAACCTTTTACTGTGTGATGATGTTATTGACAGTGATTATAAATTCATATCTAGGCTCAAGTGTCACCATTGAGTGACCTTTGGGTGCTGCCTCGCCTTCATTTCTTCTTTCTGTCATATTGCCTGGCCTGGGAGTCTCCCGTATGATTTCTACTGTTACGAGCCAGAGGTATGGATGGTTTTAGAAATCTAATTACTGAATTTTGCTATGTATATATTGCATTATGATAGAATTTGCATCAATATATTTTAATAGTTCTTCTTTGCATTTTTTTTGTGATTATCCTCAATGTGTCCAGGAGAAGCTAACTGAGAAACGCATTGACCTAAGAGGAAATATCTCCACAAGGCAGTTCAATGTTTCTAAACGTAAAATAATGCACCTAGGGAAAAATAATCCCTTGAGAGAGTACAACATTGGGGGTATAGTGTTGGCCAGCACTTCAGAGGAAAAGGACTTGGGGGTACTTATTTCAGATGATTGCAAAAGGAGCAAAAAGAATTCTAGGATGCATCACTAGAGGGGTCACCAGCAGGAGGAAGAAGGTCCTATTTCCCTTGTATAGATCTTTAGTTAGATCTCATTTAGAATACTGTGTCCAGTTCTGGAGACCTCTCTTACAAAAAGATATTGATAAGAACGAGTCCAGAAACGGGTAACAAAAATGGTGAAAGGTCTGAGGGATAAAACATATCAAGAGTGACTTCAGGAATTTAACATGTACAGTCTGGAGGAAAGAAGGGAAAGGGGAGACATGATTGAAACCTTTAAATACAAGGGGGTGAATAATGTTCGGGAGGGCAGTATTTTCAACACAAAACCAAAATCAAGAACACGGGGACATAGCCCTAAACTGAGTGGAGGAAAGTTCAAAACTAATCTCAGAAAGCACTATTTTACTGAAAGTAGTTGATGCTTGGAATAAACTTCCAGCAGAGGTAGTTAGCCAGTCAACAGTAAATAGCTTCAAGCATGCTTGGGACAAGCATAAATCTATACACAGACAAGTGAAAAAAAAAAAAAAAACCCAAAAAAAGAAAAATAAAAAACCCAACACATGCCACCTCTCCCCTCAATAAAAAAAAACACACACACACAAAACCCCAAAACAGGCAGACTCAATGGACCACTCTGACTTTTTCTGCTGTCACTTTTCTATGTTTCTTTATATTATGCTGTAACCAAGAGTAAATTAAATAGGCCCCAATTGTGGTTGATAATAAGCAGCAGATAGTTACTGCATATTGGCAGGAGGGTTGTATATAGGGAAATTGATTTTAGGACCCTGAGTAGGTTCAGTTGTAATTTTACTAATTGCTTGAAATAAAGTTTGGTCATGTTTTTACATATTGTAATGTATCATCCTTTCTGTTCCAATCTTTATATACATTACAGATGTGGTACCATAGTGGTCTTATTATATTGAATATTTATGTAAAGGATTCGTATTGTTTATGTTTACACAGTTGGCATTTTATAGTCTAATTTTAACACTGCATGTTTCTTATATCTGTTTGTGCTATCGGAGTTGCCAAGTTAGAAACATACTGTACATTATCCATTTATCTACATATACTTATACTTGAACTATGCTTTTTTATATAAACACTGTGAAATGTACTAATCTACCATCTTGTCTTCTCTTTGAATAAGTAAAGGATTTATAAATAAAAAAGCAAACTATTCTGACACTGAACACCCATTTTTTCCTTTGATTCCAGCATAATGCTCTTAAAACAGATGAATAACAATTTTAAAGAGAGCTACATAACTGTAATGTGAACAGATACATTCTTACTTTATGACTGTCTGGGCAAACAAGTGACACATCTGGTCCTGTTTTTGAATAGTAATGCAATAACACTTCTTTCCTCTTTTATTTTCATTAAAAGCAAAACTAGCTTTTTTTTTACCCACTCTGAAATTGTAAGTTCAAAATAGTACATGCATGCTTTCTTGAAAGTCTGTGTGTTTCTCGTGGCTTTCTTTTGTGTTTTCTTTCTGTTGTGAAGGCATAACCGCAGAACCTAGGATTCTCTATCACCTCTCGGTTTAAAGTAGTTCTAAAGGTTCAAGGTTTTTTACCTTCATACATTTTACATTCTATGCATGAAGATAAAAAACCTTCTGTGTGTATCAGTCCCCCCCCAAACAATTACCTGAGCCCCATTCTGATCCAGCAATGTCCAGAGAGCTTATGTTCTCTGGGGACTCAAACTCCTGACTGGCTTAGTCAATCACAGCCAGTGAGCCATTTAAGAGAGGGAGGGGGTGGGGCCACGCTACAGCTCTGTGTATGAATGGACACACAAAGCCACAGCTCGGGAGTGCACCTGCTCAGGTGCCCTCATAGCAAGCTGCTTGCTCTGGGGGCATCTGACGGGAGGGAGGCAGGGGCGGACTGACCATTTGGAAACTCGGGCACTGCCCAAAGGCCTGGGGTCAGTAAGGGGCCCCATGAGATGCCCCTGGTACCTTTTTCATAGGCTTTTTTGAGTTTGGGCAAGGACACAGGGGCTCCATGATCCCCTATTGCCCGGGGGCCTCATGAGTTGTCAGTCCGCCCCTGTAGGGAGGATCTAGGAGTGCCGGTGGGGGGCCCAAGAAGAGGAGGATCCGGGCTGTTCTATGCAAAATCACTGCCCAGTGCAGGTAAATATGACATGTTTGTTATTAAAAAAAAAAAAAAGTTTAAAGTGATATTAAATCCTCAGCTTAATATGCAATTTAAAAAGCTGATTTAATCACTTCCTGAGTATGCAGATTCTTTATCTATTTTTTAATCCATGACCATGACTATATTCCAGCTTAGTAGAACTATAGGCAAAACATTATTTTAAAATTTTGTATTGAGTAAAGCCTAGTACACACTAATTTTTTTTCCTTTCAACCCAGCAGGCTGAACGAAAAAAAAACGGACAGCTCAGAGCTCATGAGGTCCTGCTGTACTAACTTTCTGATGTTAGTACAGTGATCTCCCCTGCTGTCCTATTGTGACTGCCTCACCCCCCCAGCCAGAACACTCTGGTCATTGGCTGAGAGCACTGATCTGGAGTCAATCGGCAGAACATTTTCGGTCATGCCTTGTTCGGTAGGCTTCTGTCGAACTGGCTGCCGTATACACGGGCTGCATGTCGGCCTGTTTCTATTGAACTGGCCGATGCTGCCCGATATTCGGCCCCGTCTGTACTAGGCTTAAGGGTCAGATGTTTTTGCCATCTGTATCCCATTAGGCAAATTTATCTTCAAATTAAGGGAATCTCTTGGGTCCCCTCAGGTCACCAGAACTAGTGTCCCCATTGGAAGATTTCCCCAATAGAATTACTATTCTGGGGACAGCCCAAAATTTGGGATTTCTTTTTTCTTTTACTTTCAATGATAATAGTAGAGGGTGAATCTCCCTAGCAGGGGCAGGAGTAACAATAACAACCTGAAAGGTATTTCAATCCATCTCTACTCTGTCCATAACTTAAAAAAAATAGTTTTTTGTTTAGTTATATTTTAGTCCAACAAGCAAAAAAAAAAAAAAGGTTTTCCCATGCAGTTGGACATGTGCACACTACATGGGTTAACTGTTTCTTTTGTCCAGGGGCGACCAGAAAAGTTTATTCTGCCGCTCCAGAGGCAAACGGTGCTTCCCCACAATCCAACGGTGGACTGTTCCTGATGTCCTTGGGTCCAAAGCAGGTCTACGGGCTTGATGACATCAGAAACAGGTACATCCACCACTTAATATCACTAGACCGATAGGGGCAGGAGCCACAGGGACAGGTCTTGTGTTGGAAGGATTGGAGGATTAGGTAAGTATATCATCCTTCTCCAGTCCCCTAGACAAAAACAAGCAATTAACCATTGTAGTGCGGGCACAGCCCCACTGCAAGAGACATTTATTTTTTTTGCCTGGAGTTGGTCTTTCAGCTGGTGCCATGACCACTGCCCCAAATTTCCTGTTTCAGGGTGACACCTTTCCCTTTCAGCATCCTATGGAGCCGCCTTGCATGCATAGCCTATGATAGTAAGTAACTCCCAAGCTTCTCCCACACACTCCAAGCTGAAAGACTGACTGGAGACTGCACTATCCACTGTTAACTCGTTCCTGTGAAGGCCAGACATTCAGGGAAGCAGCACTGACAGAGCAGGAGTCAGCAGCACTGAAAGTCATAAAATGCAAGTGCTGTGGTAGGAATTTTAACAATTTCCTCAGGAAATGGTTTTCTACAGCTCCCACAGAAGCAGCCCAGAGATTATGCAGTTTTCTTTCCTTCTGGATTTAAAGAAAATTGCTCCACACTGACTGTGTTGTTGGGTGAATCCCTCTTGCCAGTGCTGTTGTGTTCTGCCTGCTGGCAGAACACAATGATCACTACTGACAGAGGTAGCTGGCAGCAGTAATTGTATGTAAAAAAAAATACAACAGGCTGGTTGTTCTGTAGTGGCAGCCCAATCTATCTTGAAAAAAGCAAGGAATAATCCGCCTGGATACACTAAGTGGTTGCAATGAGATGTACAGTTATAAAACCAAACAGTAAATGACAATGTCTGAATAATCAATATAATGCCCTAACTCCAAATATCGTGACCCAACACCAAATATAGAACTTTAATTGTGTCCTCTTCTTTTTATCCTTCAACCTCATGAATCACCATGTGATTGTAAAAATGCATACTCACCACAGGAATTTGACCCCTAGTTTTGGGAAGGTCATAGAGTGTTTTTTTCCTCTATATGGTATCTTGCCTTGGTATCCTCTCTTGCTCTCTATGTTGATTCCGTTTTGCTCCAAAACATTCACTGTGGCCTCATTGCAGCCTGTGCATTTCACAACATGCCAATGAAGCTTTCGATCCAAATTAATAAGAGACTGGCACACATGGCAATTTTTTGTATGAACTCCATCTGGGATGTCAACTGCTGTGTACAAAAGAGGTAACTCAGCTCACAGGTTGTTGTCCTGTCCATAGCATGGCATGAGGAAGTCTGCAAAAAGGCCATGCTGAACAAGCAGTAAACAAACCTTTAAACAAGTAATCTTGACCTTTGTAGCTCCATGTACTATGAAGTAATTCATCCTCAAAGATCACAAGAGAGACTTTAAAGTCAGGTTTCAGTCATTTCAGTCTATTCCCACATCTGGTGTGTGTTCTAATCAGAAGACTGGAAGCCTGCCAAGATTCTGGTGTCATAAAAAATGCAAAAAAGTGCATAACAGCTTTAATTTCAGTGCTTCTGTTTCAAACTGTGAATATTATTTTTTCATTAATGTGTTACTAAACCCAGGACCCTGCATTGACTATATCTGGTCTCCCACAGTACACAGAACATGGACATGCAATTATTATAGTAAATATAAACTGCTAAATACTTTTTCTCATCATCAGTTAGAGCAGTCTTGTGACTTCTATCAGTGTCCAGCAGAGCACTGGTTACAGCTTGTAGGAGGAGTTTTCTTTCTGCTCTAAGAGGATGCAAAACCCCTGACCTCTGTCCAGATAGTGCTGATTGGCCCTGTGGTGATCACAGGCACTCCCCCAAGAAAAAAAAAACCTCTCTAGCAATACACACCAAACTGAGCATGTGCAGAGTGACTCCACATGATATGTTTTAGCAGGAGATAAGAGTGGGACAGTGGAAGAAGGGGACAATCAGAGAAGACAGGATCAAATAGCCTTTTAACAATGCAGAGATTGAACCCCTTATGTTCCACAGTGAGTATATCAAGCATGCTTTACTGCATACAGTATAAAGACTGTTGTAGGTTTAGTAACACTTTAATGTCAATAGCTACAGAATGAGAGAATGTTTTAAAAAGCTAGGGATGGGTGAGGGTTTAAAGTCAACTTGGAGCTTGCATTGAATGCTTTGTTAGGTTACATTCTAGAATTAAAGTTAAAGGATTAGGCTTAATTGTTAAACTAAGGGTTAAGGTTAGTGTTAGATTAAGGGATACACATTAGAGTCCCACGGTTAGGATTTAGAGTTTATAAGGAGGTTATAATTTAAAATAGAACTAAAGGCATTTTTTTAACTCTGGATAGAGTAAGGAATGACTATAACTCCTGTCACTTTTTTGTCATATGTGTCCCTTTGGGAAGGTTTCCTTCATTTCCTGTCGCACAGTCAAAACAGGACATGAGAGAAAATCTCCCCAAAATGAAAGAATCCATGGTTGTCAGCATGGTTACCAATATTAGTGTCCCCATTAGAAAATGTCCCCTTTATTACCTTTCTAGGGACAACACAAAATTTGGGATTTTTGTTACTTTCACTTTTAATGATCAGTTTGATGACAGAAAGTGTGAATCTCCCTAATGGGGCAAAGACATCAATAAAAGCCTGAGAGGTGTTCTAATCCCTTTCCACTCTAGTTATACTTTAAGGATACTTTTTGTAGATTAGATCCACCTTGGAAGTTCACATGGGGGGGTTCTAAGGTAAGTGTTATGGCCCAAGAGTTAGATCATGATTAGGGTTCAAAGTAGATAGTAATTTCTCACACTCACTTTATTTTTTTAAAGATCTTCTAATTTTTTTGTTAGTCTATGTAAATGTGCTTTCAGCAGTATTCATGTATAACTAAGCAAAAAGTAAGGAATAATTGTATGGTTTAGGTTACATGAAAAGAACACCATGTTCTGAACTTCCATTTAGTCAACCATGGCTACTATCCAAATTAACCCAGATACATTATTTATCTTAGTTACATAGTATTCCCTGTGCATGTACAAGACATTTCACCTAAATTAGCAACTCTTCATCACCAATTGTTTTTGGCATTGCCTTCCTACTGTAGTAACAACTAAAAAAAAAAGTAATGCAGATACTTTCCCATGCCTAATGTGAAAAAAATACATAAAGTTACTGAATTTCCTATAAGACAGGTGGGAGCGTCAGGAGATTATGATTCCTGGCAAACAGTCCAGTTCTATCTTCTCACGATGACTGCTCCACAGCGTCAAACCTCCAACAGCATTATTTTGGAATTCAGAAATGAGATTCAAGAATGCATTAGGCATTTGACCAAGAACCCTACCGCCGTGCTGAAGGATCATGTTTCTGTCTTCTTACTCCAGAATCCTACTTTACCAAGTACATGTGTGAGAAATTGTCCTTATCACACTAAAATATGTACGCTGCTTAGCACCCTTTTTACACCAACATAAAAAAGCCAGTATATTCTGTCTAGTAGTAGCCAGTAGTATGCACGGAGTTTGCATACTACTGGCTACTACTTGCATTGCATACTACTGGCATACTACTTGCATTGCTACTGGCTTTATTAATTTTCATAGTTATGTAGTCTCAACATATTATGTATTGCATTGCTAAGTACAGAAGAACCATCCACATCAATCCCTAGAAAGAGCTCACAATCTGAAATCCTAACACACTAGGGACAATTTGGTAGAAATCCAGTTAACCTGGCAGTGCTAGTAGATATACCATAGTTCTTAGTGACATTTCAGAATAAAATTGACTTTCCATTTGTACATATAAAGTGCATAGAACAATAATTTACAAAGTTTTGAATCAGTCCATATAGCAGTGTGTCAGGGCTCCGGGTATGACCAGAGGTATGTGAACTGACGCAGGGAAACGCAGGCTTCAGATATGTTATAAACAATATAATTTATTAATACTAACAATACAAAACGCAGTGCAATACTAAAACATAAACAAAGTGCAAATGAACCAAACCAAACCACCCACAGATAACAATACATTCAATGCAAGCGTAGTCAGGCAGGCCGGGTCAATAACAATCGGGCAGGTAGGAACAGGAGGAGCAGGCAGAGAGTAGTCAGGTCACAAGACGGGTACAGCAACTAACGGGCAGGTAGGTACAGGGGGTCAGGCAGAGAATGGTCGGGGTCACAAGCCAGGGATCAAACAGGAGAAGTCAGCAGAGGTCAGGATCAGGCAGAGTCGGCAACAAGTCAGTCAGGCAGGAACAGGAACAGGAATGCAGGTAACAAGATACAAGGGCCCATGGAAAAGCACACACCAAGGCCCAGACTGCAGGTCTGGCCATCCCTTAAATACACCTCTGTAATCAGCTTCAGGTGTTTGGCTGACTGCAGGGTTGAGTCTCTGATTGCTGAGAGCACCCGCTGGCCAGCCCTGGTACTGCAGCCCACAAGGCAGGTGAGTCCCACCATTATTGGCAAGTCCATTCCTGACACAGTGTCTCAGAAGTCCATATCACCAATGCAGTCACTATGTGAATCCACAGCACTCTTAGTGCAGTGTTACATGCATGCAAACGTTTCTCCAAAGCACTTCACGCTCAAAAAACACCTTCCCCAGATTCAATGACACTCAACAGAGAGGCTAGTTTATCTAATAAATGTTAAACAATAGTGCTTGCATTAAACACACTCATACCCACTCCTTCTGTACAACCTCCTGACAGTGGGTTGAGGCAAAATGCACACGATGGTAAGCTTTATTAAATAATAAAAGCTCCACAAAAAAAATGGGACAAGACCAATAGTGTAACTCTAAAAACCAAAATGCATTCCTTCTCCAATAAAATGCTACTCACAAACATACACTATATTGCCAAAAGTATTGGGACACCCCTCCAAATCATTGGATTCAGGTGTTCCAATCACCTCCATGGCCACAGGTGTATAATATCAAGCACCTAGGCATGCAGACTGCTTCTACAAACGTTTGTGAAAAAATGGGTTGCTCTCAGGAGCTCAGTGAATTCAAGTGTGGTACCGTGATAGGTTGCCACTTGTGCAATAAGTCCATCCATGAAATTTCCTTGATACTATATGTTCCACAGTCAGCTGTTAGTGCTATTATAACAAAGTGGAAGCAACTGGGAACAAAAGCAACTCAGCCACAAAGTGGTAGGCCACGTAAAATGACAGAGCGGAGTCAGCGCATGCTGAAGAGCACAGTGCGTAGAGGTTGCCAACTGCCTGCAGAGATAGTAGCTAAAGTCCTCCAAAGTTCATGTGGCCTTCAGATTAGCACAACAACTGTGCATTGAGAGCTTCATGGAATGGGTTTCCATGGCAGAGCAGCTGCATCCAAGTCTTACATCACTAAGTTTAATGCAAAGCGTCAGATGCAGTGGTGTAAAGCACACCACCACTGGACTCTAGAGCAGTGGAGATATGTTCTCTGGAGTGACAAATCATGCTTCTCTGTCTGGCAATCTGATGGACGTGTCTGGGTTTGGTGGTTGCAAGGAGAATGGTACTTGCCTCACTGCATTGTGCCAAGTGTAAAGTTTGGTGGAGGGGGGATTATGGTGTGGGTTTTTTTTTTCAGGGGTTGGGCTTGGCCCCTTAGTTCCAGTGAAGGGAACTCTTAAGGCGTTCACATACCAAGACATTTTGGACAATTTCACACTTCCAACTTTGAGGGTACAGTTTGGGATGGCCCCTGTTCCATCATGACTGCACACAAGTGCACAAAGCAAGGTCCATAAAGACATGGATGAGTCAGTTTGGGGTGGAGGAACTTGACTGTCCTGCATAGAGTCCTGATCTCATCCTGACAGAACACCTCTGGGATGAATTAGAGCAAAGAATGCGAACCAGGCCTTCTCATCCGACATCAGTGCCTGACCTCATAAATGTGCTTCTGGAAGAATGGTCAAACATTCCAATAGATACAACTTGTGGACAGTGTTCCCAGAAGAGTTAAAATTGTTATGGCTGCAAAGGGTAGGCCAACTCAATATTGAACCCTACAGACTAAGACTGGGATACCATTAAAGTTTATGTGCGTGTAAAGGCAGGTGTCCCAATACTTTTAGCAATATAGTGTATATAGTATATTAGCCCATAAATGGTTTCACAGATGTCCCTGCAATGTACCAGTGTGCCACATTAGTGGTGTCTCTCCTGGTTCCCTCACTGGCAGCGAGTGGTGCGTCAATTCCGGCAAGGAATGTGGTCATTCCGATTGTCATGTGGTCTGACCCTAACACATTACATCACCTGATTTCTTTGAAGAGTATTACAAGAGAATACATTATTAATAATTTAAATTAAATTGTTTATCAAGCGGTAATCCATGGGATACACTATGACAAGGTATTTGAGAGCTAGAAACCTCAACTTGGACATTTTACAAATTAGGTCCCCAAAACACATAAAAAGTGTAAAGGGCAGTCCACTGATATTCATGCATAAAAAAAACATATTTTGGGGATTCTATGTACATTTATGGACTCAATAGAAAACGTTAGAGCTTAATGTCTGTTCCCTTTACAGGAGAGCCCTTGTACTGTTGATGATAGGCCTGAACACTAATATGTTCAAGCATGGTAAATTACTGAGATGTTAGGTTACCAAACTTTACAATCCATCATGGTACAGCAAAACTGTGGATTTATTCAAAGCCACTGGGTTTCAGAACCGGGAGCTTGTTACATTAAAACTGAAGTAAACTGGAGAGTGAAGGGAAACTCAATGTGAAAATAAGCTGGTAACTTAATGGCAAGCTTACCTCTGAATTTGTCCAGTTCCCCCAATACAGCTTCATGCTGCCTCTCACTGCTGCACAGATATTGAGGCCATCTTCTTGGAAGCTTCCTCCATTACTAATTGGGTGGCCTGTGATGAGTTGCACCAACATGACACTAGTCTTCACTCTTCGGTATCTGACAGATGCCAGGACTGCACACATTACACGGTGTGAAATCTTCTACCAAAAAAACTGTACATGCTAGCAACTTTTTTCAAAGTAAAATTTAGCTTTATTATATTAGGGTTAGAACAGGGGTGGACTGACCATTTTGAAACTTGGGCACTGCCTGAGGGCCCGGGGTCAGTAGGGGGCCCCATGAGATGCCCCTGGTAGCTTTTTCATAGGCTTTTTTTAGTTTGGGCAAAGACACAGGGGCCCCATGATCCCCTATTGCCCGGGGGCCCCATGAGTTGTCAGTCCACCCCTGGGTTAGAAATACAATGTTAAAGGTTCTCCACAAAGTTAATTAAGGAGGGGTCCTGTTCACTACAGCACCTTTGAAGTTACTGCACAGCAGCACAGGTCCCCCAACATTTATCCTCTAACATCTAATGTGACAGACACTGATGTATTTTTTTCCCTGAGTTTGGTTGGTTTTATTTTTTATAATTTTTTACATTGAAGTCTATCCTTTTACTTATTACAGATTTTTTTTCATTCATAAGATTTTAATGTGGTAGCAGAAGTGGATGCCTATATGCCTCTTCTTTAACCAAGTTGACTTCAGTATACTGAAATCTAATTGCTTGCTTTAAGCTTTTATACTTTGCACATCATTACTTAATAAGCCAATCCTTATATTGACATTCAATTCCAGCATCTGAGATCTGAACGAGGTCTCCAAATAACCGCTTTAAGTACTGAAGTAAGTTACTGCTTCTCCAGTGATTAAAAGTTATCAAATGAAAAAAAAACACACTAAATACCAGAGAGGGGAATGGACACAACAAAAACAAATAAGCTCAAAGGTAATGCAGGCACAAACAAACCACTAGTAGGTGAGGGGTATAAAAAAAATGCTGGTCCCCAGTGGGATTCTGGGAAAAAAACTTACCAGATGTCAGGGAGTGCATGCCATCTTAGATACAAGCCAGTGAGACTGTAAGGTTCCTTAACCGCTACTGCGCTGCCCTATAGCATAAATACTGCTACAGGATGGCACATGTGTGCAAAATCATGATTTTCAGTTCCGGGTAAGGGGCGTGTGCATGCCTTACCCGCACCACCATTCGCGGCCTCGGCTGTCAATCACTGGGTCCCACCCGGTGATTCCTTGCCAGCACCCAGCGATCTCTGAGTATTTCTGTCGTAAGCCATACAAAGCAGTGTGCTTACAATGAAACACACACACAGCCCCCATAGTAAAACAGCACACAGCATACAGTTAACACTTTGATCACCCCACATGCTAACCCCTTCCTGCCCAGTGCCATTAGTACAGTGTCAGTGCTTTTTAGCACTGATCACTGTATTTGTGTCAATGGGGATGTCAGTGACACCAAGTCAGTTCCCCCCACTGTCAGAATGTCCACTGCAGTCCCAATATAAGTTGCTGATCACCGCCATTACTAGTTAAAAAAAATAAATAAAAAAATTCCTGTATATACACCACCACTTGTAAACTCTATAACTTTCACATAAACCAATTAAGTTACACGTATTAGGATTTTTTTAGCAAAGACATGTAGCAGAATACATTTTGGCCTAAAGTGATGACGAAATTAGATTTTTTAAATTTTTTTATTGGACATGTTTAATAGCAAAAAGTCAAAAATATAGGTTTTTTTTCAAAATTGTCAGTCTGTTTTTGTTTAGAGTGCCAAAAATTAAAAACTCAGAGGTGATCAAATACCACCAAAAGAAAGCTCTATTTGTGGGAAAAAAAGGACGTACATTTCATTTGGGTGCAGCGTTGCATGATTGCGCAATTGTCAGTTAAATTAACGTATCACCATATTGCAAAAAATGGCCTGGTCAGGAAGGGGGGTAAATCCTCTGGAGTGCAAGTGGTTAAACATGCATTGGAAATATTGGCATAACAAACTGTGTCCAAATGTCATCACTAATTAGAAAATATAACACTTTTACTAATATCTCTCTGACTTTATAAGGGTCCATGCACACTGGGCTTAAAAAGTGTTGCTTTTACAGGAGTTTTGTGTTTTGCCCGTAGAAGCAGCTTCTGACGTTGTTTGTTGTTCAGGAGAGGCTTGACAAGAGGAATACAACATTTGAAGCCCATGTCCAGGATCCGTCTGTGTGTGGTGGCTCTTGATGCACTGACTCCAGCCTCAGTCCACTCCTTGTGAAAGTCCCCAACACTGTTGAATGGCCTTTTCCTGACAATCCTCTCCAGGCTGCGGTCATCCCTGCTGCTTGTGCACCTTTTTCTTCCACACTTTTCCCTTTCACATAACTTTCTATTACTGTGCTTTGATACAGCACTTTGGGAACATCCAACTTCTTTTGCAATTATCTTTTGAGGCTTTCCCTCCTTATGGAGGGTGTCAATGATGGTTTTCTGCACAACTGTCAGGTCAGCAGTCTTTCCCATGACTGTGATTCCTACTGAACCAGACTGAGAGACCATTTAACCTCCTTGGCGGTATGATTCTTTCCGATTTTTTGTGCTGAAAGAAGTACCATTTTTTTGCATGGAAATATGTAGTTTTTTATTGTAGGCTGTAATTTTTAGGAATAACTCACTGAAATCTGTACAAACAAGAGTCTATTAAACATTCCGGATATGATAAAATTTGAAACACAAAATCATAAATTATAATTTAATAAATAATCATAAAAAATAATAATATAATAATAATACATTTAATTCCATAATATAATCAAACCAAAAACACTGAAATTTGAAATACAGAGGCAAATTCGCACATCGCTGAGCAAAGTCGCAAAATCGTTTTCAGTGGCTGATGACGAATTTCCCCACGAATCATTATCACTCAATTCTGCAAGTGGTTCTGATTTACTATCGCTGCTCTAAAACCGCTTTTGACGTAAAGGGATGCTTTTTGGACGCCATGGACTTTTCTAAGTTTTCAGGCAGAAAGAACATTCAAAATGCAGGCAGGGCACAGGACAAAGCAGTAGGGACAAAATATATGTGAAATGCATTGAAACAGCAATGACAGCAAAAATGAAATTTTTTAAAAATTTCAAATTTCCCGCCGGTTTCCGGCGCCCGTACGTCCCGACATCACAGGGACCGGAACACAGAAGCCGGATGCCGGCATCGGCCGGAGGAGATGGCCGGGGACGCTGCAGGGGACACATCTCGGGAGCGAAAGACAAGGTAAGTGCTGCAGGGACCCCCAGATAAGCCCGAGTGTAGCTCGGGGTTACCGCTTTTGGTATAGAAATTTTACCCCGAGCTACACTCGGGAATACCGCTAAGGAGGTTAAAGGCTCAGGAACCCTTTGCAGGTGTTATGGCTTAATTAGCTGATTAGAGTGGGACATTTTGAGCCTAGAATATTGCACCTTTTCACAATATTCTAATTTTCTAAGATTGTGGATTTGGGGTTTTCATAAGCTGTAAGCCATAATCATCACAATTATGACAAATCACGGCTTGAACTATGTTGCTTTGCATGTAATGAGTCTATCTCATATATTAGTTTCACCTTTTAAGTTGCATTACTGAAATAAATGAACTTTTGCACGATATTCTGATTTTTCGAGTTTCACCTGTGGTCTATACCTGAGAGTGGTGACCTGATGCAAAAATTCCAAACTTTTTTTAGGGTGTGTTGAGAGTTTCCATCAGGCAATTAAACAGTCAGAATTGATCCTAAGGATCACTTCCCGTCCGGCCCATGTATATAAAAGGCCAGACGGGAGCAGTACAGGAGAGGGTCACCGTTTATAAACGTTTTAGCCTGTGTGCGCTCCCTGGGAGGACACAGCAGAATACCGATCACTGTACAGGCCTCTGTGTGAGGTCCCGATCATGTGATCACTGATTGGCCAATCAGTGATCACATGAATAGTAGTAAGCAACATGTCACTTCCTGACATCATTGCTTACTACTAGTGAAATCTGTGAATGATCACAGAGGTCACATGGTACAAGGCTATTCACAACAGCCTTGTACCATGTGACAAGCTGTGACCAATCACGGCTCTCACAGTATTTCTGAATGGCTGCAAGAATGCAACCAAAGAGAAGGAGAAATGATTGCTTTTACAGCATTTATGGGTATAAAAGCAATCAGTGTAAAAAAACTAAAATCTTCATCACCCCCAAAAGTAGTACAGTGTCACTATGGTGACACTGTACTGCTAGGGTGACAGTATGTTAAAAAAAAAACATAAATAGTAATATAGAAAAATAAAATAAAAGATGTAAAACATTTTTTAGAAAAATTATAATTTTTGGTTATAAACTAATTTGGGTTATTTTTTTTTTTTTTACTAAAAATATAACTGAATACATTTTGGCCAAGATTTATGAAGAACGATTATTTATTTGACAAATTTTTTAAGAAAACCCCTTTTTAAAAAAAAAAATTAGGACTTTTTCATTTATATAGCAAAAAAAGAAAAAAATCCCAGTGGTGAATAAATACCACCAAAATAAAGTTTTATCTGTTTAAAAAAAATGCTAAAAAATTCATAGGGGTACAGTGTTGTATGACCGTGCAGTTGTCATTCAAAGTGTGATAGCACTGAAAGCTGAAAATTGGCCTGGACAGGAAGGGGGTGAAAGTGTCCGGACTTGAAGTGGTTAAAGCTGTATTAAACCCAAAATCAAAAAATGTTATTGCAGCTTACCAGTTTGAGGTAGTGGGCAGCACAGTGACTAAGTGGTTAGCACTTCCACCTGGCAGCACTAAGGTCATCAGTTTGAATCCCGAGTACAGCACCACCTGCCTGGAGTTTGTATGTTCTCCCTGTGCCTGTGTGGGGGTTCTCCGGTTTCCCCCCCACACATGCTGGTAGGTTAATTGGCACCTGTCAAAACTGACCTTAGTACATGTATGAATGTGAGTTAGGAACCTTAGATTGTTAGCTCCTTGAGGGTTAGGGACTGATGTGAATGTGCAATATATAATGTAAAGTGCTGTGTAAATTGTTGGCACCATGTTAGTACCTGTAATAAATAAAATAAATTTGATGGCTGCATTAGTTTTCTTTTTTAGGTCTTTTTCCTTTATTTTCACCCAGTGATCCTGTCAGTAAGCCTGTTGTTTTCCACAAGAACAAGCTGTTCTGCAGATGAAGCAGTTAGAGGGTTGAAACAAACTATTTACCACTGACAGGAGTGCTTCCAAAATCATCTTTTTTTTTAATAATGTAAAACCTTTATCCTAAAAGGAAAAAACACTTTTCTGTAACTGCTTATAAAGTGTTAGGAGCAGGGGCGGACTGACAACTCATGGGGCCCCCGGGCAATAGGGAATCATGGGGCCCCTGTGTCCTTGCCCAAACTCAAAAAAGCCTATGAAAAAGGTACCAGGGGCATCTCATGGGGCCCTCTACTGACCCCGGGCCCTCGGGCAGTGCCCGAGTTTTCAAATGGTCAGTCCACCCCTGGTTAGGAGGTATGTTACTGGCCAGATCACCAGGTTAAATCAGAGGGGAAGAAGCCTAAAAAAAATATAATGCAGTCAAAGATTGGGATGCTGCAATATATTAAATGTTTTGGTTTTGGGTTTAATACAGATTTGATGATGCTGTTGTCCAAAGGTGCCCCTGTGCTCCTTCATCCAGAGTGTAGGCACTCTAATACTAGAGGTGTGTTACTGGCCAGGTCTCCAGGTAAAAACAGAGGGGAAAAAGGCCTAAAAAAAGAAAACTAATGTCACCACCTCTAATGATTAGTAAGCTGCAATATATTACATTTTTGCTTTGGGTTTTAATACTGCTTTAAGATGGATGTATTGTCCTAGGGTTGAGACTATTTTCTAGTACATTCATTTGTCTCGTAATCTCCTTGCATACCTGCTACTAGATAGACTGCCCCCAGAATCTCAAATAAAGTGTTTGTAAAGCTTCAGGTTCCCAGTCTGAAACTCTGCACTCACCCCTGCTGAGAGAAAGTGATGTCAAATTATTCACAGAAATTGACTGGGAGCAGCAGGGAGCTAGAAGTGAAAAGAGCTGGGAAAAGAGTGGGTTAAGCTCACTTCTTTCTCTATTCAACATATCTGCACATGTTCCAAGTTGTAAAACAGCAGGCATTTTTAGCTGAATTATTTTACAGACATTAGCAAGCTTCCCGCTACACGTTAAGATTGCCACCTCTAAGATAGGCATTGAAAATATGGCATCTCTGTTCTGTACAGGGGCGGACTGATCATTTGGAAACTCGGGCACTTCCCGAGGGCCTGGGGTCTGTAGGGGGTCCCATGAGATGCCCCTGGTACCTTTTTGATAGGCTTTTTTGAATTTAGGCAAGGACACAGGGGCCCCATGATCCCCTATTGCCCGGGGGTCCCATGAGTTGTCAGTCCGCCCCTGGTTCTGTACCCCACATTCTCCAGTACTAAAAAGGCAAAGGGTGGCCAATTACATTCTGAGTACACGTTTCACTGATAATGTTACAGTCTAAGCAATGACGTATTCTTAGCATTAATTTTACACATAAAAAGAATATTTATTGTATCTCATTAAAATGGTAGAAGAATACACCATATGTTAATACTTGAACATGTAATTACACATCAATTTTTTTTTCAATGACATAAATGCATGAATAGTGGCATGTCTTGCTGAAGAATTCCGACACATTTCGCAGTTCACATCTGCTTCATCAGGGACATCGCGGGACCATCTAGAAAGTTTAAAATAGCATTTTGACTTTTTGTCAAGTATTAAAGTGTTACTAAACCCACAACAGTAAACTCAGTCTGTGCATGCAGTAAAGCATGCTTGTTATACTCACTGTGGAACTAAGGCCCCATGTACACGGGACATTTCTGAACGATGGCAACTGACTACTGGAAAAAGTAGGTTAAAAAAAGTCTGTTTAGCCATGTTTGCATAACGCGTTTATGCGCGTTTATGCGTGTTTATGCGTGTTTATGCGTGTTTGCGTTTAGAAGCGTTTTTTAAAGATAAGCACAGAAGAACCTCCCAAATGCCCAGAATGCACTGAAAAGTGGTAAATTATTAACTATTTCAGAGTGTTTCAGAGAAATACACACAGTAGAAGCAGAGACAGCAGTATGTGTTGAGATTAGCTTAGGTGTGAGTTGCTCATTAACATTTCTTTTGTTTCCAAGGGTGGGAAAGGTGTCTGCTGGAGTGAGTCATTAAGGTCACCTGGCAGGGGGTCTTCATGAGGAATTTGAGGTGTGAATGGTCATTAACATATTTTTAATTTCCAAGGGTGGGAGAGGTCTGAGGTGTGAATTGGTCATTGCAATGTCTGACAAGCTTGGTAGGAACATCCTGTGTTAAGTGTTTTGTCCATCTGAGTACCTTGAAAACTCTTTGCATGCATTTTTCATGATGAAAAAAGGCTCTGGACAGCATTGGGAACTGAAAGAATTAAAAAAAAATTTCAAACGCAAATGCTTATAAACGCCATTTGCCACATTTAGACGCATTTAGCCAAAGATGTGTACATGGACACATAGGAAAACATTAGGGTGAGTTCAGGGGCTGCTGAAAAAAAACGCTGAACAGCTCCGAAATGTGAGTTTAGCAGCTGCAGTGTACATGAGCCCTTAAGGGGTTAATCCTCTGCATTGTGTAAAAAGGATGTTTGATCCTATCTTCTCTGATCCTCCCCTTCTTTCAGTGTCCCCATTTCATCTCCTGATAGAACAGAGACTTGGGGACACTTTGCACATGCTCAGTTTGGTGTGTACTGCTAGATAATTTTTTGTTTTCTTGAGAGGGTGCATGTGAGCAGCACAGGGTCAATCAGCACTGTCCAGACAGAGGGTCAGGGGTTATGCAATCTCATAGGGCAGTCAGAGTAGAATTAAAACCCTTCCTACAAGCTTTAACCAGTGCTCAGCTGGACACTGGAAGAAGTCACAAGACTGCTATATACTGCTGATTGGAAAAGGTATTTATCAGTTTATATTTACTAAAATAATTGCATTTTCATGTTCTGTGTGCTGTGGGAGACCAGATAGAGTGAAAGCAGGGTCCTGGGTTTAGTAACACTTTAACATACGGTGGCTAAGCATTCTTCCATGATTTTAATGGGATACAATAAATAGTTTGTTTTTACTAAGTGCATTGTGATTTAAGTATTGTGCCTTTAAAGTCCCCAATATTTTAAGGTCATTGCCTTTGTTTTGTACTATCTTGGTTTATTGGGATGTGGCACCGTGAGCCTATTCCCTGAGATGTGGTAAATTCAATTTTTGAATGTCTCATATATATTAGCTAGAGGATAGTTTGCGCTGTTACCTGTACAGAAACCTACAGCACAATATATGCATAATGAAAAATGTCAAGTATCATAACAATTGTTACATAGCAAGCATGTAAATAAGAAAATCACATAAAAATATGCTTATATAAACATGAAATACATAAATACAATTCAGTTTTTATTTCCTTCCTTACAAATTGTACACATAGATGAACAGCATGGTATCCTAATTAGCAAGCCTGCTGACATTCTATGCTATGCAAATAGACTCCTAAAGCTGAATTTCAGACAGGTGCAAAAAATGAATGTGGTTGCACAATTATTAGAAAATAATTAAAGTAGTGTTAAACTGTTAAAATTCCTACCCTTGCACTTGGAGTTTACAACTTTCAAAACTGCTGCCTCCCACACCCTCAGTAGTGCTTCTCTGAACTTCCAGTTTTCACAGGAAAAGTTGACAATGGACAGTGCAGTCTCCAGCCAGTCTGTTAGCTTAAAGAAGGGAGGGGAGTAGGGGATGGAGGTGCAAGGGAGTGCCTTACCATCCTAGGCTACTGGGCTCTGTGTTTCTATCGATGCACACAGTGTAGGCAGACACAACTCTAGTTCTTGCATGGAAGGGTGGTTCCAAAAGATGCTGTAAGAGAAAGGAGCCACCCTGAAACATGAAATCTTGTGCAGTGGACAAGACACCAGCTTAACTAGTTGCAGACTTTGGGCTTGCTAGACAAAATGTAACTACTTGTGTACATTTGTATCTTTCTGTTCATTCATCTGCAGATCAAAGGGATGAACATAGATCTGCAGATGATGCAAACTAAATCAACCTGACAAGTAAAAAAAAGTTTGTTTTTTTAAATAAAATGTTCCTCTTTTTAAGGCCAAGTTTACTCTAATCAGTCCTAATTAACTGCTTGGTTTCCTCTCTATTATTTTCCTGCTTAATGTTTTGATTGTTTTTATTTATGAATTATTAATATTTAACTATTTTTTGTTTTTGTTTTGTTTGTTAATATTTTTACACATTTAACATATATTTACACATCTCCCATTATAAAGTGCAACATTTTAAATAAAGATATTTCATTTGTAAATAACTTTGCAATGTTTTGTGCCAGAATTAAAATTGTAGTGTAATTTTAAACAGGAAAAATTGTAGAATAAAATGTGCACATTTTATCTGCAGTAACACTGTTTATTTTTAACCACTTTACCTCCAGAAGATGTAACCTCCCATTCATGACCAGGCCAATTTTGGGGCAAAGACAGGCACTTTATGGAGAAAGCTGGGGTCAGTTAGGCCCTTGATCTCTCCTCTGTCCTCAAAAGCATGTAATCAAACTGAGAATGGTTTGGTCAGATGCTTGCCTAGTTGGTAATGGCTTGCACACCACAACATACCGGAATCAGAATTGATTAAATCCCTGTCACTTCTGGCTTCATTTGTTACATAGGAGGAAAAGGAACAAATGTTCCTTCTCATCCTCTGTACTCAGCTGACCAGACAGTTTACAGAGGTCCTGAGCTCCCTGATGACACAGGAGAGCCTGGCAATGATGGCGAGGGGGTGGCCACTTCCATAACCTGTAAAAGTGATCAGGTGGCAGTAAAGCCACTTGGTTCACTTTTATAGGAAAGCCCATCACTGGCTGCAAATTTTGATACCAGGATGGCTGCAGCAGTACCAAAATCCTGGTATAACCACTTTCAGATGAGGACCTATACTGTATGTATGTATGGCAGTTAGAAAGTGGTTAAAGTACACTGTTAGATATACGCAGGGGCGGACTGACCATTTGGAAACTCGGGCACTGCCCGAGGGCCCGGGGTCAGTAGGGGGCCCCATGAGATGCCCCTGGTACCTTTTTCATAGGCTTTTTTGAGTTTGGGCAAGGACAAAGGGGCCCCGTGATCCCCTATTGCCCGGGGGCCCCATGAGTTGTCAGTCCGCCCCTGGATATACATGAATCCATAATACGAACACTCATCATTTGTCTATACTGTGCAATTGTTTAACACTGTATACTCCTGTAAATGCTAATTTTCTTTGCTTTGCATAATTTGAAAACCTTGTTCAATAGAACAGCCTTTCTCAACTATGGTGCCCAGGCACCCTTGTGTGCCTTGAGGTTTCTTCAGAGGTACCTTGGCAAAATGTCTAAAAACTGCCCAAAACTTGTATAAAAGCCAGCTGGTGCAGCAAGCCTGCCTTTTAGTCACACAAAACCACAGGTGTTCATTGTGCACCTTTACGACCTTCTAGCCACCTGCATCCTGACAACCAATCACATCATAAGTTGATGAGTAGGATGCCAGCTGCCTGCACAGCATCCTATTTTGACCCTCCCCTGCCCCCCTCCATCAGTGCTGGGGTCACATTAGCTCAGTGATGGGGAAAAACTGAGGGAGAAGAGAAACACTGGAATACTAGTCGGTACCAGTGTGCAAAAGTGTATTTGCTTTGGAAGAATAAATCACCTCTAATGTTGGGTGTCCTGCATGTGTGGATGTTGCTGTATTAAATAAAGCTATGAGAATAGTTTTTTTACATTTTAGAATAGGGTGCCTCGAGAGTGTCCATAATCCATTTTGAAGGGTGCCTTGACTAAAAAAAGGTTGAGAAACACTGCAAAAGAATACCTTTAAAAAAAGATACACTATAATATTAATAATTAATATTAATATTAAGATACACTATAATTTTGAAAACTCAATCTGATGGATGGTTTAATTATTACATAGGTTTGCAGTGCTGGTACAAAACTTACATCCCTTATTAAATCATTCTTAAGTGTGGATATTCTATGTGAACCCAAACACATGTTATTTAGATTCCTACAGACAGATAAATGAGCTGTTAAACGTAAGACCTATTCATGCAGTTTTAAAAACAGATAAAATGTGTGAGGATCTCTTTAAACAAACATGAGACACTTTCGTGTGCACAAACCATTTCATTGCCCTGTATATTGTCCCATGGTGTGCTGTAAACTGCTTCCTTTGGAATTTCTTGGATCACTGCTTATGCCTTGAAAAGTAGACAGCATGGCCTCTATGCCCTGCTGTTTCTGTGTGGTTCTAGAAAATAGCTTTGTTTCTGTGTCGAATCACTGGAACTAAATAAGCTGACCCTTATGATCGCCACTATTACTACTCACGAAACCATCATGTTATTTGGCTTGTATGACTGTTTTACAGGAATTTTATTAGTGAAAACTTTGCGTGCTGTGTGTGAGGTTTGATTCTGGTGGCATAAGGACAAGTCATAGTGACGCCTGTTTCTGCAAAGCAAACCGTTAACTCACTGACTGCTGTTTCTATACAGTATAAACATATGCAAACCTTAAACAAAAAACTCTAAAAACTGCTCATTGTAGGCTTATTTCTACCAGGAACAAATTTGGGAATTTTGCCTTACATAATGGGGGAGATTTACTAAAACTGGTGCACTCAGAAGCTGTGCGTGGCTGCCAATCAGCTTCTAATGTCAGCTTGTTCAATTAAGTTTTGTCAACAAAACCTGGAAGCTGTCTATTCACACACGGATCCACGGTTCGGCCTGCCCCCCTCTCTCTTCTCATTGGCTCACTGGCTGTGATTGACAGCATAGGAAGCTAATGACTCCCGTTTCTGGCTCAGCCAATGAGGAGAGGGAGTCCCGGGATAGCCGAGACTCCAGTGCACATTGCTGGGGTTGGGGGGAGCTGCAAACAGAAGTTTTTTTACCTTCATGCATACAATGCATAAAGGTAAAAAACCTTGAGCGTTTAGAACCACTTTAAGAGCAGCAGTGACTCTATGAAGGGTTCAGACTCTCTTGAAACCTTTACAAAATGGGGGAGATTTAATAAAACCGGAGCACTCAGAATCTGGTGCAGCTGTGCATGGTGGCCAATCAGCTTCTAACTTGTTCAATTAAGCATTAAACTGGAAGTTGATTGGTTTCTATTCAGAGCTGCACCAGATTTTGCAGCATGCGGTTTTAGTAAATAACCCCCAATATCTTGGCACCAGAGCTAAATAAAATTCAGTTTCGGTATCCTAAGCCTGGTTCTACCCTATGAATGTAGATAAAATGATTAGGAACATGGGGGGGGAAAATGTTTGCTCTAACTGCTTATAAGGCGTTCGCTGGAGTTTGGCTTCAATTTGTTATCTAAATCTGCTAGTACACCTAACACTCCCCTCCACCCAGACTGACAATGCTGTCCAAATGTGCCCCCTGTGCTCCTTCATCCAAAGTGGGAGCATTCTAATACATTAGGTTTGTTACTGGCCAGATTACCAGGTGAAAACCAAGGGAAAAGGCTAAAAAAAAAAGAACACTAATGTAGCCATCACATCTAGTGATCGGTAAGCTGCAATACAATACATTTTTGATTTTGGGATTAATACTGCTTTAACATTTTATCTTATTGCTATTCCTTGATATAAAACCCTGAGTACACATTATAGAATCATTTATTACTAGTTATTATCCATTCATATAAGTCACTCTATGCTGCAAGAAACTGTTTCAGAAATGTGAAAATATGGCTAAGGCTCCATCTATGATTAGGTGGGCTGAACATATACAATGCAATGGCAGGCTGATGGTGGCTGCAGCTCTTTGTGATTGCTCGCACAACCAGCGATCACCTGCGGTGATGCTGACTGGATGCACTTTGTGGACAAATCAATTCTCAATGTTACAAATACATATTTATTAATATCATTACTGATTATCCTATAAAAACCTCATTGAATTCTACACCAATTGAATCTTAACATTTGTCACTGGTATCATCCTGTTGTCACTGAGACATACCCATATGGAAGAAAAATATATTTGAAATATATTTAAAAAATATTCTTCCCAAATATATTGTCATATATTTGAAATACTACAATTTTGGCCATATGCAATATATATATATATATATATATATATATATATATATATATATATATATATATATATATATATATACACACTGCATGTTGAAATGTGTTTTTATTACAAAATAAATGAAAAATGAAAAATAGATTTCAAATATACTGTATGCCTTTAAAAATAGAAATCTAAATTTTTGGAATGCATTTACAAATATAAGTCAAAAAATGTTAAAATGACTTTTTCTATATGTTAAAAAAAAATCTGAAGAATATATTTTAAAAAATATATTTTTAAAAAGACGCTAAAAAAAAGCTGAAAAACTTTTTAACATGACTTTACACAGCTAATATTACCAGTGTTATCAATACACCCAGTGGGCATGGAGCCTCACTGTCTAAAATGGGAATCTTCCTCCCTTTCTCTAGATGTCTTCTCGCTTTTCGTTGCATCTCCAGGACAGGAAGTGTTGAAAAATCCCTCAGTAACTCAGTAAGGTTTCAACATTTCTCTACTCTATCTAAGGCTCCATGCACACTTTTTAAAGTGTTACTAACCCACAACAGTAAAATCAGTCTGTATATGCAGTAAAGCATGCTTGTTATACTCACTGTTGAACCTAAGGTAACCCCACAATCATCTGCATTGTGTAAAAAGCCTGTTTGCTCCTGACTTCTCTGCCCCTCCTCTTGTTCAAATGTCCATGCTGATAAGACAGACTGAACCCGTTCAGCACATGCTCAGTTTAGTGTGTATTGCTAGAGAGGTTTTTATTTTTTTGCTTGGGAGAGTGCATGTGATCAACACAGGGCCAATCAGCACTGTCCAGACAGAGGTCAGGGGTTTTGCATCCTCTTACAGCAGAAAGAAAACTCCTCCTACGAGCTTTAACCAGTACTCACCTGAAGTCACAAGACTGCTCTAACTGCTGATGAGAAAAGGTATTTAGCAGTTTATATTTACTAAAATAAGTGCATTTCCATGTTGTGTGTACTGTGGGAGACCAGATATAGTGAATGCAGGGTCCGGGGTTTAGTAACACTTTAAGCTCCTAGAAGCTATTATCAACATATTTTTTCTGCTCCTAGAAGCTAAATAGTGTTATCCTATGTGTCCTTGCACACTAGTATTTTTTGAGCTTCAGTGTCTAGGAGCAGAAAAAGATTGTTTTGTAGAGATTTTGGAGCATTTGGAGCAGAGAAAAAAACACCAAACGCTCCTAAACGCTACTACAATGCTCCTAACAGCTTTATTCAAGTTTTTTTTCCTCCACTACATGTACTGTAAAAATACTAATGAAACCCTAATTTTCCTAAAAGCTTCTGAACACAACTAAAACGCTACTGAAAAACGCCCAATAATAGCGTTTTTATCCAGCATTGTTACTAGCTTTTGTTTAACAAAAAAAAAAACGCTAGTGTGCATGGAGCCTTAAAGTAATTTTAGTTTTGGCTGTATATACTCTTTAACATTTCTAACTGCATACTAGTTTGGTGCCCAGTAGAAGAAATGTGAGTGAAGAATGTTGAGCTGGAGCCATTTTTCCTCAAATAAATTAGTTGTAGTACAGTGACATCTATGCAGATAGAATTAATAAATAAATGTTATTCCAAATGACCCTGAAACATTAGATTAGGCACTTACTCCATATACTCAGCAGCTGCAAAATAACAATTAGCATATGTAAAAGTGCTTTCTAATACAGATGGGCTGTGAATGTCATGTTAACAATGACACACACACATTGGGTGACATAATACATCACAAAGTTGTCTTGTAAAACCAGCCAACATTAACCACTTAGTTTCTATATCCATATTTCTCCAGTATTCAAAAGATCAGGGTTTATACATCTTTCAGTAACAGAAACATGACTTCTATGGGATGACACTTGATGGACCACAACTAGCTACTGTTTCGCCAGTAAAGTCCATGATGTGTGTGGGTTACCCCCCTTCCTGACCAAGCCATTTTTTGCAATACAGCGCTGCGTTACTTTAACTGACAATTGTGCAGTCATGCAAGCTGCACGCAAATTAAATTTCTTTGCCACAATAAGAGCTTTCTTTTGGTGGTATTTGATCACCTCTGCGTTTTTTACTTATTGTGCTGTAAACAAATAAAGACCGACAATTTTGAAAAAAACAATATTTTTGACTTTTTACTATAAAACATATCCAGTAAAAAAAAATTAAAATCAAATCTCGTCATAAATTTAGGCCAAAATGTATTCTGCTATATGTCTTGGCTAAACAAAAATCCCAATACGTGTAAATTAATTGGTTTACGTGAAAGTTATAGCGTTTATAAATGGCGGCATATGTACTGGAATTTTCATTTTTTTATACTAGTAATGGCGGCGATCAGCGACTTATAGCGGGACTGCGGCGGGCATTCTGACATTGGGGGGGGAAGTGACTAACTGCCACTGACATCCCAATGACACTAATACAGTGAAAGCACTGACATTGTACTAATGACACTGGGCAGGAAGGGGTTAACTACTGGGGTGAACAAAGGGTTAGCTGTGTGCTGTTTTACTGTATGCGCTATGTGTGTTTTACTAGGAAAACATACTGCTGTGTATTTCTCTGCTGTGCAGAGAAATACACAGCAGCATGTTACCGCTGGCAGACGAGAGACCTGTGTTGTTTACACACAGGTCTGTTCCCTGTCAGTGATATTCGGCGATCGCCGGGAGCCGGCGGCGGATCTCTGGCCAGAACCTGGAAATCGACATCTGTAGCAGCCAATGGCAGTACAGGTAGGGCAGCGCACGTTCCCCTTACCCGGAAATACAGAATCAAATATATATACGTGATTTTGCACAGTCCTGCCGCCCTGTAGCAGTAGTTCTGCTATAGGGTGGTTGGGAAGTGGTTAAAGTACAACTGAGGGCTCATTTAGATAAGCATGTGCTGAGGTGTGCATAATGAGTTCCCACCGATGCATGTCATGCATGTGCGCTGCCATGTGTTGTAAAATGCCATTCCACCATGATTTTTTTAAAACTTTTTCTAAATCCAAATTGCTTTGTCTATACGGTATGTTGGGACTGCATTGGCAACGCTGTCCAGCAAAGCCTAATAGATCAGCAGAGGTCAGGAGTTCTGCATACTCCTAGAGCAGGAAGAAAACTCCTCCCACAAGCTGTACCAGTGCTCTGCTGAACACTGATAGAAGTCACAAGACTGCTCTAACTGCTGGTGAGAAATGGTATTTAGCAGTTTATATTTACAAACATAATTGCATTTTCATGTAATGTGGGAGACCAGATAGAGTGAATGCAGGGTCCTTGGTTTAGTAACACTAATTCCCTATGGTATCACTCACTAGCACCTACAGCACTAAAGCATAGCTTCTCTATGAGGGATGCAAACGGTCAAAACTTCATGGGATGTGGGAATACAGATGAGAATTATGTTCATAAATTATTGGCTCGGGAATCTCAGAACAATATTGGATTTTATGTGATTCAGACAATGATGCTCCTCATATAACACAAATATAGAGTTATTATTTTGAAAAGTTTTGTTTGTTACATTATGAGTCAGCATCCTCGGACTTTTATGATTCTCAGTGTTGTGTACTCTGATATGTGGTGACACCAATCTGGATCTCCATCAATTTTTGCACTTTACCCACAAACAGTAGGGTCACAGGGAATGGCCGTTCCTCAGAGATTTAGGGATAGTGTTGCTACTAAAAGACTTGATGGAAGCATAAAATTGTTTAAATATTGTTAAATTTAAATTTTTTAAGTGTTTTATAGATTTTGAATACTGGACTGCGTATCTGGAATCTAGCATATAAAAACACAAAGTGCCTCGCTAATCACAGGTATCCCAAAGTATGAGTGTGATGAAAAATGAATCACAATATACATAAAAAAAAAGATATGCTATCAATGATGTCATGACTCCCGGATCTGCCCAACGCATCATCATCAGATATGACGTCATCAGGGACATGGAGGCTACACGAGCCCGCACATCTTATATAGGATTTCCACAATATATAAGACATACGTGATCACGCAGCTTTCATGTCCCTGATTAAACACATAGGGTGGAGTTGGAGGTCTGTGCATTCTGGGATATGTAATCTCGTATTAACGCTATACATAACTTCTTTATGTGAGATATTACATTTTTACTGCTGGATTTCTTGTTATTTGGAGTGTGGGGGCTCTTTCTTTTTCAGTGTATGTGGTCCATGGAGGGGAGTTGGAGAGGAAAGTGGTGGAATCCTGTCCCGCAGTGACCACAGCTCTGTTTAATCCAGGTGCTGTTTGACTTCTCATTCTGAGGTCACAAACTTTCTGGAAAGCCTTTTATGTATTGCATAGCAGAGTGGATAGAAGGTGAAAGTACACATGAAGATTTGTTGTAAAGGCATAACTGGTCACTTTTTAAGGACAATATTGGCCGGTTACATGGACTTTTCATGTTAACCACTTGCCTACTGGGCACTTATACCCCCTTCCTGCCAAGGTCAGTTTTCAGCGTTCAGCACTGTTGCACTTTCAATGACAATTGCGCTGTCATGCAACACTGTACTCATATTAAATTATATTTAAATATTATTATATAATAAATACAATTATTATAATTTTTTTAGACAGGCAGAGCTTTCTTTTGGTGGTATGTAATCACCTCTGGGTTTTTTATTTCTTGCTAAACAAACCAAAAACAACTGAAAATTAAAAAGTTTCTGTTATAAAATTTTGTAAATAAGTGATTTTTCTCCTTCAATGATGTGCACTAATGAGGCTGCAGTGATGGGCACGGATAGGCTGCACTGATGGGCACCTCCATGCTGCACATTGGTTGCATTTGTGTAATTAATTCAGTCTATCCTGAACTCAGCGGCCAGACTCATCCACCTTACCAACCGCTCTGTATCTGCCACCCCCCTCTGTCATTCCCTCCATTGGCTTCCGATTGCCCAACGCATTAAATTCAAACTACTAACAATGACGTACAAAGCCATTCATAACACTGCCCCAAACTACCTCACTGACCTGATACCCAAATACCACCCAACCCGTTCTCTTCACTCCTCACAAGACCTCCTACTTTCTAGCTCTCTGGTCTCCTCCTCCGACGTCCAACTACAGGACTTCTCCAGGACTTCCCCCATCCTCTGGAACTCACTACCCCAATCCATCAGACTGTCACCAACCCTCCTCACATTTAGGCACACCCTGAAAACCCATCTCTTCAGGGAAGCCTACCCCACCCCCACCTAACAACCGATCTCCTCCACTCCTCCTACCACTCCATTCCCCACAGCCACTTCCTCCTGTACCACTATCCCCTCCCTCCTAGATTGTAAGCTCGAAAGAGCAGGGCCCTCGAACCTCTCGTGTATTGTTTTGTTACTGTATTGTCTCATGTACTGTCCCCCACTATTTTGTACAGCGCTGAGCAAACCATTTAGCGCTATATAAATTCTATATAATAATAATTAATTTATGATCACAGTTTGTATTATCAAATATCATTGCATATTTATATATATATATATATATATATATACACACATATACATACTGTGTGTGTATATATATATATATATATATATATATATAGATAGATAGATTCATTTTTGCGCACACTCATACTTTGGGGTACATGGGATTAGCACAAAACTTTGTGTTTTTACATGCTGTCTTAATATAGTGTATCCTATATTTTGTGAGAGCAGCTCTTCCCTTTTTCACTGTTTACTAGTATACAGTATGTATGACCTTAAATGCAGTCTGTACAATTATATATCGTTTAACCTGCTAATCTTAAAAAAGGTGAAAGATTGTTGGCTCTGGTAAGCAACCACTTTTATACCAAACATAGCCTACAGAATACCAAAGTAATTACATGCATTATACATCAGCACAGTAAACACATCAACCTGACTTTAAAGCGCAGCACCAGCTTCTTTTAATTAAATATACATTTTTTCCCAATCCAAATTTAAAGCTGAAGTTTAATAAAAAAAACACATTCTGGGTACCGCTTAATTCGCATAACTTACCTGTAATGAAGTGTATCCCACGTACCGCTGTCAGCTCCTTACTATAGAAATTTCTTCTTCAGTGAAGCTAGGTCCTCTTCACAGCATTGAAGGTCTGGGGCTGCATGGGGTTGGTTGCCATTCAGGTGCACTGAAAAAGCTCCCCCACCTCCTCCCTTTTCTGTCCTCTCCTTCATATAGTATTGTTTTCACAGAATGTAATGTGTTCTTTGAAAGGGGGGGGGGGGACAGAGGAAATGCAGGGGCAGCTCTCAAAGTTTAGTGCTGTAATGAGGACTTGGCTTCACTGAAGAAAAGACTTCTGCAGTGAGGAGCAGTAAGCTGTACATGGGATACACTTCATTACAGTTAAGTTATGTGACTAAAGCTGTACCCCAAAACATTTAAAGTGTTACTAAACCCCGGACCCTGCATTCACTATATCTGGTCTCCCATAGTACACACAACATGGAAATGCAATTATTTTAGTAAATCTAAACGGCTAAATACCTTTTCTCATCAGCAGTAAATAGGTTTTAGATGTAATTTTTGTGCTTGTGTGCTTTTACATAAACTTTACTAACCTATTTTCTTTACCCCTTTTAGCCTATAAATCTGCAGATCAAAAGTTACTTTATGAGTACATTTAAAGTGTTACTAAACCCAGGACCCTGCATTCACTATATCTGGTTTCCCACAGTACACACAACATGGAAATGCAATTATTGTAGTAAATATAAACTGCTAAATGCCTTTTCTCATCAGCATTATATAGCAGTCTTGTGACTTCTACCAGTGTCCAGCTACGCACTAGTTAAAGCGTGTAGGAGGAGTTTATATTCTACTCTGACTGTCCTATGAGGCTGCATAACCCCTGACCCTCTGTCTGGACACTGCTGATTGGCCCTGTTCTGATCACATGCACTCTGCCAAGAAAAAAAAAATCTCTAGCAATGCATACTAAATGGAGCATGAGCAGAGTGACTCCTAGAGCTCTGTACTATCAGCAGATGGATTGGGGACAGTAGAAGCAGGGGAGGATCAGAGAAGACAGGGTCAAACAGCCTTTTTACACAATGTGCAGGAATAACCCCTGGTTCACACATATGCGGCCATGCGGGCCACGTTTTGCGTGGGAACGAGAGCCCATTCATTTGAATGGACTCCCTTGCCCGTGACACGCAGGGAAGAAGTCCCTGCACTTCTTTGGAAAACGCAGCCCGCACGGGAACCTCGGTTCCCAGTATAATTGCGGTTTCCAGTGCGGGCGACGTGCCATTAGAACTAATGGCACCCGCCCACGGGTCCGCATTTCTCTGTGCAGATGGTGCGGCTGCATGGATTTTCGCGCGGATCCACAGCGGCACCACCTGCACCGATGTGAACCTAGCCTTAGGTTCCACAGTGAGTATCACAAGCATGCTTTACTTTTTGTAACACTTTAAAGATAAGGTTTAGTTAACTTTTTTTTTTAGCTACAGCTTCTGTCACTTAACTTACCTGTAATAAAGTGTATTCCATGTCCTACTAATGGCCCCTTACTGTAGAACACTGCTAAATGTTCTGTGAATAGGAAAGGCAGGATAAATGACAGGATTCCCCCCCACCCCAATTCACAGAACATGTCGCATTCAGTGAAAAAAATGCAAGGGTTATTATGAATGGAAGAGTGGACAGATATGGGGGCGGGTGGCCATCGAGACGTCTTCAATGCCATACACTGCCGAGGAAAATAACCCTTATAGTGCCAGATGTTCAGGGCTGTGAGGAGGACCTCTCATCACCGGAGAGAAGATATCTATGCTAAGAAACAATGAACAAGATGTGGAATACACTCCATTACAGGTATGTTATGTGACTAAAGCTGTAGCCAAAAAAAATTTAACTAAGCTTCAACTTTAAAAACTATATGACAGGGTACAAAACATATGTAGTTCATGAACTATGAAGTGCTTTTATAAAACTTTGTTAACAAACATCTATCATGTGGATCCTCTTAACATTATCACTGTCTACAACTAGCTATTTGATTTGTGTGAACTGCTTTACTTGACTTTTAACTAAATAGTACAAAGCTGATAACATGACGTAATTACAAAAATGACTTAATAGTCAGATTGACATTCTTCTCGAATCATTGCACAACTTCCTCAATGACAGAAAATGTTTAAAGTCTATAGTTCATTAAAAACATCAGTTTGTTTTTTTTATACACCAAATATATTGGTAACTATTTTTCACCAGAAAGAAATATACAGCAAGACCTCAGTAAAGAGTAGACATTGGTACTAGTGTAAGTGTATCCCTAGAGGTACTTCTGGCAGAAGATACACTTCCATCTGCTGAACTCAGAATAACAGTTTAATGTGTTAGAAAGATGTACACTTGAAGTAAAACAAACTGGAGAAGATATCATTTTCATCCCTTGTGTCCGCTCACCCCTTGCATTTATTTTTCTCTTATAACAACCTTTGTAGGCACATTTAGGGTGCATACAACATTTTCTGGTATAATTTGACCACATTTACCTTGTGAAAAGGGTAGAACACAACTCTAAACAGACCTTAGCCTACATAAATGCTCTGCATTATGCAAACAGCAAAATACGTACAACGCTATAATACATATACAGGAACTGTCTTGACTGCCAAATGATTTGATTCTGTTCCATTCTTGTTATTCAGGCATACCTGCCAGACAGCACGGCCAGGACTGTGACCTTTCTTTTTCCACTGTACTTAAATCAGACCATACACGCCAAAGCAAGGTAAAATTATCTGCTGGCAGAATATTTTTACCCAAGGTCCCATTCTCACTTGAGACAGCTTCTATGGTCACTCAATTCCAGGTATATATTATACGTGAACGACTGTGAATAGCTGCGGATGCAGTCGGACTTCCCGCCCACACCTATTCGAATGGATTTCTGTTGAGTCTCCCAAGGGTAATTACAAACTGCCCCATTCACGTGTTTCAAGTGTAAATCGGACTATAGCAAAAATGTTATATATTTCAGCTTACCTGTCCTTAGCTTTAGTGGGTGCATTTGTTTCCTTTATTTATATATTTCAGTTTACCAGTCCTTAGCTTTAGTGGGTGCATTTGTTTCCTTTGTATATATATATATTTCAGCTTACCTGTCCTTAGCTTTAATGGGTGCATTTGTTTCCTTTATTTATATATTTCAGTTTACCAGTCCTTAGCTTTAGTGGGTGCATTTGTTTCCTTTATTTATATATTTCAGTTTACCAGTCCTTAGCTTTAGTGGGTGCATTTGTTTCCTTTGTATATATATATTTCAGCTTACCTGTCCTTAGCTTTAATGGGTGCATTTGTTTCCTTTATTTATATATTTCAGTTTACCAGTCCTTAGCTTTAGTGGGTGCATTTGTTTCCTTTATATATATATATATATATATATATATATATATATATATATATATATTACAGCTTACCAGTCCTTAGCTTTAGTGGGTGCATTTGTTTCCTTTTTATATATATATATATATATTACAGCTTACCAGTCCTTAGCTTTAGTGGGTGCATTTGTTTCCTTTTTATATATATATATATATATTACAGCTTACCAGTCCTTAGCTTTAGTGGGTGCATTTGTTTCCTTTATATATATATATTTCAGCTTACCAGTCCTTAGCTTTAGTGGGTGCATTTGTTTCCTTTGTGTATATATATTTCAGCTTACCTGTCCTTAGCTTGAATGGGTGCATTTGTTTCCTTGATTTATATATTTCAGTTTACCAGTCCTTAGCTTTAGTGGGTGCATTTGTTTCCTTTATATATATATATATATATATTACAGCTTACCAGTCCTTAGCTTTAGTGGGTGCATTTGTTTCCTTTATTTATATATTTCAGTTGACCAGTCCTTAGCTTTAGTGGGTGCATTTGTTTCCTTTATATATATATATTTCAGCTTACCAGTCCTTAGCTTTAGTGGGTGCATTTGTTTCCTTTGTATATATATTTCAGCTTACCTGTCCTTAGCTTTAGTGGGTGCATTTGTTTCCTTTATTTATATATTTCAGTTTACCAGTCCTTAGCTTTAGTGGGTGCATTTGTTTCCTTTTTTTCCTTTTTTTTTCAACTTTACAATTCTGCCTGCCTTCCTGTCTTAGGTTGTCAACACTCACTCACTGCACCATGTCCATGGAGTAGTGTTGTCATCTTAGGCTACTCTCCTGCTTTGGATTAGAAACACCTCCCTGAACTCCCTCTCCCTTCTTCTATATTACATAAGGAGGAAGGGTTGTGTGGATGACAGAAGATAGCCTGTATGGTGGAATATGTGAGATTTCGGCTCGGCTGCATACAATGTACTAATGCAGCCACTTCATTTAAGGACTGATAAGCTGCTATACATTACATTTTCATGATATATGTGTGTGTGTGTGTGTGTGTGTGTATATATATATATATATATATATATATATATATAGTATATATACTGTATATATGTATATACAGTGAGGAACAGAAGTATTTGAACACCCTGCGATTTTGCAAGTTCTCCCACTTAGAAATCATGGAGGGGTCTGAAATTCACATTGTAGGTGCATTCCCACTCTGAGAGACAGAGTTTAAAAAAAAATTCAGGAAATCACATTGTATGATTTGTAAAGAATTTATTTGTCTTGCACTGCTGAACATAAGTATTTGAACACCTGAGAAAATCAGTGTTAATATTTGGTACAGAAGCCTTTGTTTGCAATTACAGAGGTCAAACGTTTCCTGTAGTTCTTGACCAGGTTTGCACACACTGCAACAGGGATTTTGGCCCACTCCTCCACACAGATCTCCTCTAGATCTGTCAGGTTTCGGGGCTGTCACTGAGCAACACGGAGTTTCAGCTCCCTCCAAAGATGTTCTATTGGATTTAGATCTGGAGACTGGTTAGGCCACTCCAGAACCTTGATATGCTTTTTGTTTTGTTCACTATAGCTCAGAAATTCAGCTTTCCCCCCAGCTAAAGAAAGTTTTCTTTTAGTTTATTTCCCTGAGTTAAGAGAAACAATGTTTCCTTCTAGTTTCTTAAAAGAAACAAAGTTTCCATTAACTCCGGGGAAAGTGACAGCTAATTCTGTGAGCTATAGTGAAGAAAAAAAAAGCATTTAAAAATTGGTACCGACATACACTTCGTATTGCGAAAAAAAACTGTAAAAAATGTGTAAACCGAGGCATTATTTTCAATGGATTTTCATTCGTAAACCGAAAATTATGTTAACCGAGGCGTTTGTAAACCGAGGTATTACTGTATATTTATATTTGTACCATTTGTATATTAATTCTCTGCATATATTGTTTCAACTAATTCCCATGATCCTGTCAGGGCAGGGGCTGAGGAACGGACAGGCAGGCCTAACAATGTAACGCACTGGCTGACGACAACCACCACCCACAGACCGAAGTCCCTCAGGGCGCGGAGTCTAAGTCCCAGGCTGCCCTTCACCAGGGCTCCTGATGGTGGGGATGGACTTGACGCAGCCAGGAACCAGGTCGCGGCCCCCGAGACACCTCAGCTGCGGTAATGGCCGCCGCCAATGGCGTGTAGCTGGTGGAAGAGACAAAAGAGTAGTCAGACAAGCCGGGGTCAACAACAGCAGGACAAAACAGTACAGGACAGCAGACGAGAATCACAGGTCACGAGCCGGGTTCAGCAACAGAGGGTCAGATCAAAGGAGAATACAAAGAATAGTCAAGTCACAAGCCGAATCAGATACCAGGAGAGTCACGAGAGTCAGAACAGAGTAATAGCAACACAAAGACACAAGACACAAGTGCAAAGAGCATGTGCGGGCCACAGGCTTATATGTCATCAGCCACACCCCTCTGGGGGATGGGCCACAGAAACCTGAAGGCATAAAAGGATTCCCATCATGCACAGCAGAATCCAAGATGGACGCCAGCACATGGAGTAACATAACCTCAGGGAAAAGGTAGGACCTTGACAGATCCCCTCCTCCTCTGAACTTGGAAAGGGGGGGCTTCATTATAGGCGGTACTGGTTACATACATACATAGTAAGGCTCCAACCCAGGTTGGCCATAGCTCTGAGAAAAGGGATTCATCTCAGAAATGAGTCAGTGGGATGACCGCTCCACCAGTTGAACACTCTACCATCCTTGTGGCCATCTCTGTGGCCTTATACGCTTTATATATGCGCTATGTTTGTGAATATGTCTTTTGTCTTTTTACACTTTTTAACAAAACCTTGGATAACGCGCTAGGTGTTTTTGCCACCTGTATGCTTTCTTCCAGTTTGTTGATTTCCCTAGCTGAGGAGGGCTGAATCTCCAGAACTTTATCCATAGGTCATTCACAAACCTGAACCCCTGGCCTCCCCCTGGCATTGGCTCTCTGGAGGCGCTGGAGAGTTAACACCTCTGGTGCACAACAATACCCGCCCTCAAATGGCAAGAGTATGGAGGCAGTTTCTGGAGGATGAAGGAATTGATACCATTGAATGATCCTCATGCTCTCCTGACCTAAATCCAATAGAACACCTCTGGGATATCATGTTTCGGTCCATCCGACACCACCAAGTTGCACCTCAGACTGTCCAGGAGCTTAGTGATGCCCTGGTCCAGATCTGGAAGGAAATACTGTACCTCAGGACACCATCCATTGTCTCATTAGGAGCATGCCCCACATTGTCAGGCATGCATACAAGAATGGGGGGGGGGGCATATAAACTACTGAGTACCATTGTGAGTTGCTGCAATGAAATTTCAGCAAAATGGACTAGCCTGCTGCAACATTTTTTCACTTTGATTTTCAGGGTGTCTTTGAATTCATTCCTCTGTAGGTTGATAATTTTCATTTTCATCAAACGATGGGGAATCCTTACATTTCTAACACATTACCCAGTCCATATCAGTATAGATATCCAGCATGATATTTTTCCCCATTGAGAGCTGATGTGCTTTCAAAGTGTTCCTTTAATTTTTTTGAGCAGTATATATATATATATATATATATATATATATATTTACCTTACCCCTGGCTTTCGTAAAGCAAGGGGTTATATCACCATCCCTGCACTTTGCTGGGTGTCATCTCTCAAGGTTTGTGCGTCTCAACATTCCCCAAATCTCACTGGAAGGATGGTAAAATCACCCTTGGCACTGTGGGCATAAGCCAGATGTTAACTAGAATATTTAGGGGTTGATTTACTAAAACTGGAGAGTGCAAAATCTGGTGCAGCTGTGCATGGTAGCAAATCAACTTCTTACTTCAGCTTGTTCAATTAAGCTTTGAAAATAAAACCTGGAAGCTGATTGGCTTCTTTGCAGAGCACCAGATTTTGCATACTGCAGTTTTATAATAACCCCCTAATAACTTTTTCTTCTCCACGGGTTGTTTATATTTTTTTTATTTTGTTTGGGATTTGGGATTGTAAATAAGCGTATCTTGCTTTTTTCGTGCTTCTTATATATTTTCTTTCTTTAACCAGAACATGTTTCCCCACTGCAAGATTCCCCTCACCTTCTCTTCCTGTTACAACCCTATATTAAGGATTTCCCATGACTTTCTGTATTGGAGACAGTGATCAGGAGGACAAAGAGAGGGGGTGACTTTCCTCACTGGATACAAAGCCTGCAGTAAAAACCTGACAGGGATTTGAAACACTTCCTCAATCTATCCAAAACAAAAAAAATGTGTTGGCTTTATATAAAGAGAAACTTCATCCCCCTCTGTATTTTTTTTCCCTGATACCTGGTTTCTTCAGTTATTCTCAAAACCCATATTCACATATCCAGCCAATCTGCATCAGCTTAATCTGCAGAAGGCTACCACAATGTGGGTTGTGCACCACTATCACCTTTGCTTGCAGCATCAGGAGATGGCTGTCTCTTTCAGGTTCCTGCAGCCAGCACCCAGATGATGCGCATTGTGTTCTGTTTTGCCCCCAAAGCCTCCTTGGGCATGTGATCAAAACATTTCAAGAGGCTTTGGGCAGTTGGGGGATATTCATCTCGCCTAGGCAAGAAAGAAAGACGCGCAAGTTTCACTCTCCAAAAAAGGTATTTAAAAAAAAAGTTACATCTGCGATTTCATTTAAGGAGGGTGGAAGAAGCAGAATTCTTTAACACTGAACTCCAGGAATAATCTATTTTTAAACTGACATTGGTCCAGCTTGGTTACATTTAAAGCTGGCCCTAGATAGAGCACTTTTGAACCATGGGTTGCAGAAAAGAAAATTGCTTGATTCCCCCAACAAGAGAACACACAATCATTACTGCCAGTGGCTATAGCCGCTTGCAATAATCTCACAGAAAATTGCACAGACTGGTTATACCCAAGTTGACCGATGCAACAATCAGCCTGCCCATACATACTTCGAATGTAAGCTGGTCCCTGCTGAATCAGCCATCGATGGCTGGCTTTATTCTTCATATTTCACATCCTGAGGGTCGATAGAGATGCAGAAATTCACTGTAACAGCCTGCCCTATACACAGTCGCATAGGTCTCTTTCAGGTGCTGTCAAGTGACTTGGCATCTGTATAATGAACATAGTTGCACTCCTGACACTTCCTCCATTGTGAGAACACCTTGTATTCTTTTCTCTGATATGACAAGGCTGATGTTATGACCTTCGCCTCATCCAATCTGAGAACGTCTTGTACTGACTGAACAAAATAAAAGACACATCATTGAAGGGAGAAGGTGCAAAGGGAGTGATTCCCTGTGTTCAGTATACAGATGGTAGTCTGCTTGAGCAACACCCAAAAGAGACCAGCATTGATTGCATATAGAACAATCTACTATAGTGAATGTCTGCATCTCCAGCAGCCCTCCAGGTGTAACACATGGAAAAATCTAGGTAACCAAGCTGGACTAATGCAAGGTCTTTTTTTCAGACAGACCTGATGGGAAGCTTCATGTAAGTCTAAAGGCAGGTGTACGTAAACAGATGTGTACTTTTTTACCTTCACTTACCTCCAGGTCCATTGAAAACCAGAAAAAAGTGAAAAAGGATTTTTCCATTTTTCTGGGCCTAAATATGACAGTCTGGTGTAAACGGACACAAGTCTGTTTTCATCCGGCCGCTCATAGGTCCAACATGGGTCTGAAAAGGTCTGGTTGCAAATGGTAGAACAAAATTGAACAGGCATAGATGTCACAAAGGTGATATACTGTATTTCCATTCTGCCCTGATTCACCTGTGTACGGATCCCCTGCTAACCAGAGGACAGTTGTGTGAGATCACCCTTATAAATATAATTTCTGAATTTCAGCTTTACCCTGTTTACAATCAATATATGCATGGATGAAGCAGCAGGGTCGATGGGACTCAACACCCAGCTGCAGAATATATGCATCGTTATGTAGATTTGAGACATGCTCCATCAGCACCCCCTAGGACTGTGACCAAGCTGTCACTATGCCTCCTGATTACATCAGCACAATGCAGCCAAGTACAGTGCTGAAACATCAGGAGCCTTCTACCAGCCTTGGCCTTCAAAGCCTATCTAAAGCTCTGGGTGCAGCTGGCATAAAGGGGTTACATTGTATATAAATTCTAACAAAAAAATTATTTTAAACTTCATTATACAGATAGCAGCACCTGCAGTAACACCACCTGTAAGAGACCTATGCTGACTGTACATGGATTAAAATTCATCTGGTTCAACAGGGACCATGTATGTAAATTTTGATCCATGTATGGGCAGGCTGGTTGTACATGAGTTGATCTATCGATTGACTTGTGTACAACCAGCCTTTTGGGTTTTTCCTGAACAACCAATGCTGCTGGCTATAGCATTGCATTCTGAGAGTTGAGAAGACTCCCCACTGTCAGAGTACAATACCACAGCTGGAGGATTCCCCCATCCACATCAAACTCAGGAAATCTGCTGGTTGAACGACAAAAAAAAAGATCAATGTATGGGCTGTCTTATGGTTAGGTAAATATATAATTAAAAGCATTCTATTATATCGGTTCATCAGAAAAAAAGTTATTCATCGATCCAGGAATCCTATTATCTGATAACTTCCTGTAATCTTCCTCTGCAGACAGTTATCAGTTAGTACCGGTTTCCTCCAACACTCCAAAGACATGCTGGTAGGTTAATTGGATCCTGTCTAAATTGTCCCTAATATGTATATGTATGATTGTACGATAGGGACCTTAGATTGTACGGCCCTTGAGGGTTAGAGACTGATGTGAATGTACAATATATATGTAAAAGCACTGCGTAAATTGACGGCGTTATATAAGTACCTGAAATAAATAAATAAATAAACCCGTGTGTGCTGACAGTACGCAAATACGTGGCCTCTCAGCGGGTGGGCCTTCACCCTGTAGCCAAATGTAAACAAACATGTGCCGAGAGCATGTGCCCTGCGGCAACTTGCGATCCGGAGCTGTCTGATCATGTGACCACTGTGACAGCCAATCACAGCATCACATGATCTAACCCCCCTAGCCTCGAAGCATCCAAAACTCCTTAAAGGGGCGGAAGGTGTGGCATTAAGAGGTTAACTATGTTTTCAGTTAGCTACCTCACTGACTACAAAATACCACCACCCATGTTATAGGGAGGGGGATATGTTATGTAGGCTTAATACACGCCCCTCTTAGGATGACAATGCTGTTCCTTTAGCCCTGGTTCACATATATGTGGCTGTGCGAGCCACGTTTTGCACAGGCACGAGAGTCCTTTCATTTGAATGCACTCCTGTGCCCTGTGACACGCTGGGAAGAAGTCCTTGCACTTCTTTGGAAACCGCAACCCGCATGGGAACCTCAGTTCCCAGTACGGTTTCTTTTTCCCGTGCGGACGGCGTGCCATTAGAATTAATGGCACCTGCCCGTGGGTCCACATTTCTCTGAGCGGGTGGTGCGCCTGCATGGATTTTCATGCGTATCTGCAGCAGCACCACCCACACAGATGTGAACCTAGCCTAATACAATATGGTTATCACCTTAGGACAGGAAGTGTGTTCCTGGCAGGATTACCAGGTGAAAATAAAGAAGAAAAAAGCACAAAAGAAAGAAAACCATTTCAGTCACATCTAAGGAAAGATGAGCCTGCAATAAATCCAATTTTGGTTCTTCGATTTAATACACTTTAAGCCTGGGTTTACACTGATCCGGTCCGGAATTTTCAGCATTTGTTTTGTGCGAATTCCGCCCCGCATCACAATCGCACCCTGTTCATGCAAACCGCTACAGGTGTATATGTTAAGTTAAAACACCCCAAAATCGGTACGCAAAACGCGGTGCGAGGTGCAGAATCGGATCACATAGGTGTGAATACCCATGCGATCCAATTCTAGTGCAGACCAAAAAAAAGGGTCCTGCACGTTTTTTGTGCGGATGCGGTGCGATTTGAGTCATACATACGGTAATATATGGCTTAAATCGCATTGCACACAGTTTGCATGTGATTTGCACAGGAATGCGGTGCAGTTCCTGTGCGAATCACATGCAATGTACCACATTGACAAACAAGATACATTTATATTCCTATTGAATCTTACCGTGATTTGTGTGTTAATTTGATTTGTGATTTGTGCATTAATCCAGTGTGAAACTTTGCCTCTATGCAGGACCTTCCATTAAAGCTGAGTTTCAGGTATGTTTTTTTGTTTGCATATTTACAGCAGTCCAGCTTGGACCAATGCAAGTATACATATTCCATACCTATGGGCAGTGCTGAATTTATAAGGAAGCAAAAGAGGCAACTGCTCTGGGCCCCTTAACAGAAGGGGCCCCCTCTAAACAAAAATAATATAAACAAATTAAACAAATGTATAACATAATTAAAAATAAATAATAATACAAATGACTATCTTTTATTAAATGTATCTTGGGAAGTGATATTTTTCCTGCCATCATCTGTAAATATTTTTACTCTGGTATCTGTACTCGTATATTGTATTGTTTTTAAAAACTAATTCTGGCAGCTCAAGTGAAACACACATTATGCATTCTATGCATGAAGGTAAAAAACTTTCAGTATGCATCTGCCCCCGCAGCCCCTCCCCCAATACTTACTCCAGTCTGATCATGGTCAAGTGATGTGCACGAGAGCAGCTGCTCTCCTAGGTCTCTGCCTCCTAATTGGCTGAGAGACAGCAGCAAGAGCCATTGGCTCCCACTGCTGTCACCCACAGCCAGTGAAGAGGGAGCAGAGAAGGAACCAAACCCGTTTTGTGTGTCTTATGGACACACAGAGCAGAGCTCTCAGACAAGCATGCATGAATGCTCATAGAAGAGGAGCCAGGAGCACTGGGGGGACCCCAAACGAGAAGGATCTGGGCTGTTCTGTGCAAAACCATTGCACAGAGCAAGTTAGTATAATATGTATGTTATTTTTTTCCTTAATTTTAACCGGTAATATCACTTTAAGAAAGGTAGCCTATGACTGTATGTGTGTGTGCACGTGTGACCGCGGAATGGTGCTATGTCATGTATTTTGAAAACTACTACAGAGAACTACTACATTGCTACTGCAGTGATTTACACTGTTTTCTAAATCCTAAGGTAATGGAGAAAAATATAAGGCATTCTCTGAATGGCTCATGTGCCAAGTGAGTGATCCCTTATGGCATGGGATCTGAGAGACAGCAAGGATCACTGTATTCTTGGCTTTCACGGGGATCCGCCGGGTATGGACTACTTACACTTACATTGGTCCAAGCTGGCCCATTGTAAGTATGCCAAAAAAATATCATACCTTTAAAGTCTAAGTCCAGTCAAATTGTAACTAAGGCTAAATCTACTTCCACCCCCTTTCTAAGCCTATTCTATCTACCCTGTAAAAGAAAAGATGTGTATACTTACCTATTCTGAGGGTGCTCTGGTCACATGACAGGCTTCCAGTGCCAGCTTAAGTGTGGAAGGACAGTCGACAAGGGCTGCTCCATGGTAAATTTAAGGGTGATGTCATCACCTATGTTCCTCAGCCATTGTCGCTGCTTCTCCTTTACACCTGAGCCAGTGCTCAGACTCAGTTCTATGGCCAGACCAGAGCAGCTTATAAGTACAGGCATCCTTTCTTTTACAGGGTAGATAGAATAGTCTTAGAATGGGGGTGGAAGTAGATTTAGCCTTGGTTAGAATTTAACTGGAATTCCACTTGAATTCAGCTTTATTAAAGACCAGTCATTGCTGCTCTTTCTGCTTGTGCAGAGTGACCAGTCTTGAATCCGCCCCCTCTTGTAGATTTTAGCTTACAACCTGTAGTGGGTGGACCTGCTGGTCCCCTCCCATAGCCCTGCTTTCTGCATAGGGTATGTACAACACAGTAATGATGTCCCTGCTACACATGCAAGATAATGGGAGACATTTACTAAAACTGGAGCATTCATATTCCAGAGTAGCTTTGCCTGGTAGCCAATCAGCCTCTTAACTTCAGCTTGTTCAATTTGCACCAGATTTTGCATGCTCCGATTTTAGTAATTTGACATCCAGGGGCGGATTGACCATTTGGGAACTCGGGCATCGCCCGAGTGCCTGGGGTCAGTAGGGACCCCATGAGATGCCCCTGGTACCCTTAATAAGCTTTTTTGGGTGTGGTTTGAGTGTGGGCAAGGACATACGGGCCCTATGATCCCCTATTGCCCGGGGGCGACATGAGTTGTCAGTCCACCCCTGATGCAACAGCATTTAGCGTCCGCAAGTGGATTTATATGTGTTGTGGCTATAAAAGAATATTTGAGTGAACGTTTTCATGCCTGGAGTTAATGAGAACTTTATAACCTTGTACAAAACAACTTGACATTCTGTGCTATCAATGTGAGAAGTTGGTATGAAGGTGGTGAACCTCTTACCGCAGCTTGTTGGAAGGCCCCCTTGGTGTAGGTACCTCCACCTTTGTAGGTGATGGCTGGGATCTCGTTGTTGAGCAGGGAACACTTGTGTTGGTGAGAATGGCTGCTGGAGATATAGTCCACCCTGGTCTGCACATTGTTCTTGGAGGAGAAGGTGACAATGGCCACTCTGGTAGCAGAAGGCACCACTGGGAAATCAGAAAGCAGCTTCTTGACGAACCTGAGCTCGCTGACGAAGTTGGCATGGCCCACACTAGAAGACTCGTCCACCAAGAAGACCATGTCCAGGTGCCGGTTCTTCTCCCTCAACCTCCTGATGTTCTTTTTGAAGGACTGGCCCAACTTCTCCACTTTGTTCTCCGCGCTCTCTGACAGCGCAGGGCTCTCTGCAGCGATCTGGAAAACTTGGGAAGAACTCCTATAAGTGGCCGGGATCTGGTGCTGAAAACTTGTCCAGCCATGGAGCAGAGGCAGGCAGCAACAAAGCCAAGCCAAGCGGAACATGGTCACCTGAAGAGGAGACAACTGCTGTGCTAGGACTCCCCACCCTTCCCGATCCCAAACTATTCTTCCAGCTGCTGGCTCTGGGCAAGGATGATCGGGAACATAGTGCTAGCTGCGGATCACTCTTCTTCCCTCCTCTCCATTCTTCCCCCCAAAATATGCAGAAAATCCCAGGCTGAGCTGTGTCCTCCCTCCCTTCACATCTATTGTCTCCGCTCGACTTTCCGCTCACTCTTTCCTTGGCTGAGCTGCCGGATTGTGCCTGCCTTCTCCTAAGTCTTCCTTCCTTCACTCCCTCCTCTGTCCGCCTTTGATTTGCTGAGCTCTTCTTGTCACCGGAGCCCTGTCTGTGTCTATCGGGCTGTCAACATTCCCCAAAGCCAGCATCAGCCCTCTGATTGATCCCACATGTCTTCCCAGCAGACTAACAGGCTTGCAGCAGATACCACGAGTGCCACTCTAATTGGAAACACCTCTGGGATCCCTGGATATAGGCACCTTCATACCTACACAACTTCTTCACACTTACATAGCCAAGCTAACTAATCCTTTGGGGCTCATTCACATGGGCTCTCAACTAGAGAAATAAATAAAAACAGTGCTTCCACCAATAAACAATAAATATATATATTGGGCAGCACGGTGGATAAATGGTTAGCACTTCCCCCTGGTAGCGCGAGAGGTCGTAGGTTCAAATCCCAACCACGGCACCACCTCCCTGGTAGTAGGCATGGGTTTCCTCCACGTACTCCAGTTTCCTCCCACACTCCAAAGACATGCTGTTAGGTTAATTGGATCCTGTCTAAATTGGCCCTAGTATGTGTAAGAATGTGAGTTAGGGACCTTAGATTGTACACCCCTTGAGGGTTAGGGACTGATGTTACTGTACAATATATATATGTAAAGTGCTGCATAAATTGATAGCACTATATAAGTACCAGAAATAAATATCTAAAACAAATAAAGTCCAAAAAGAGGGCGAGAGATGTATATTTTGAACCACCACGTACTGCAGGATAAGACTTGTGTTCCAATCCGCCATGAACACGGATAAACACTCTTTAGTCACCAAAAGAAATTGACTTCTTGTTCTCACAAGTAAAGTGGGGTACGCACTAAGATAATCGGACAGAGGGTCCTGCTCGTTAGAGCTTACAATCGAGGAGAATGTTCATTGCCACCTTATTCCTGGTCGTTCTTTGCTTCCGATCATCCGCATCTTTTTCTATTCAATTATTTCCATATGATTACTGTACACATTGAGCAAAAATTGGATGTTGTCTTCACATACAATAAAAATTTTCTAGCTTGCACGTTCGTTTTTTTTAAAATCGGAATCTGCTGTCGAAAGCTCTATACTAACGATTTGATAATCGCCCGACCGCTCCTTGTATGGTAACTTTTCTTCTGATTTTCTTATAGTGTGTACTGGCATTGTGTCAAATAATGGTTGTTGGTAAACCAGTAAGTCGCAAAGCCATCCACTAGGGAACCAAGGGCACCAACACACCTCCTCACAAGGACTCAACACCACCAGGTCACTGGATAGGAACCGAAATATCCATGCACCCCTTCCAAGTAGCTCTTATTTCCACCTTCAGTTTCTCCACATCAGTAATTGTCCTCTCAGATACACCAAAATATTTATTCAGTTATACTTCCTTAAAGTTGTATAGTGCTAATGATCAAGGTATATCCTGGGTAAGTGCAATTTTTAATATTTTGAGCCGATAATAAATGACTTTACGCTTTGAGAGGATTCCCCTCTTTTTATATATTCCTTCACAAATATTTTGTTGTACCTGAGAGGACCATTACCAATGTGGAGAATCTGAAGGTGGAAATAAGAGCTACTTTACCTTGGAAGGGATGCATGGATCCCTAGCTTCCTATCCAGTGGATTTATGGTGTTGAGTCCTCGTCAGGAGGTGTATTGGTTTCTCAGTTCCCAGTGGATGGCTTGGTGACATACTGGTTCACCAACAAGGGCCATTGACTTACCTGTGAGAACAAGAAGTTAATTCCTTTTGGTGAGTGTGGAATGTGTATCTGTGTTCAAGGTTGGAGCACAAGTCCTTTTTATCTTGCAACACGTGGTGCTTAAAAATACACGTCATTATAAATCCACTTTCTGAGTGCCATGCAGTTTTACTGCTACTGGGTGGCTACTTTGTGCAGAATCATGTATATATGCATGATTCTGCATTTCTGGGAAGGGGCTGCGTGTGCACCATCCTACCTGTGCTGTGATTGGCTCCTGGTCCTGGCCAGCGATTCATGGCTGGGACTTGGCAATCAGCAGAGTAACTAATAGTAGAGCGATCTGTTAGTGTAAACAATACAGATTTCTCTCCTGTAGATGGGGCCATGCTGGGTTTTATCTCTCTGCAAAGTAGGGAGATAAAAACCAACACATCCCTAATAAAACACCACAAAACACTCCCTAACACACTTTTAACCCTTTGATCACCCCAGATCTGTATCCCTTCCTACCCAGTGTCATTAGTACAGTGTCAGTGGGGTTTTTTAGCACTGGTCACTGTATTAGTGTCACTGAAGATGTCAGTTAGTCAGTTCTCACCCATTGTTTGTTAGTGCCAGAATGCCAACCATATATTGTAGACCTTCTATATGTCGCTGATCGCCGCCATTACTAGTATAGCAAAATAAATAAATAAAAATTCCAGTATATATACCATTGTAGATGCTATACTTTTCATGCAAACCAGTTAATATACCCTTTTTGGGATTTTTCTTTGCCAAAGATATGTAGCAGAATACATTTTGGCCAAAATTTATGAAGAATTTTTTTTTATATATATATATATATATATATATATATATATATATATATATATTTTAATGCAAAGATAAAGCAGACTGCATCTACAAACATTTGTGAAAGAATGGGTCGCTCTCAGGAGCTCAGTGAATTCAAGCATGGTAACTTGATAGGTTGACACCTGTGCAATAACTCCATCCGTGAAATTTCCTTGCTAATAAAAAATAAAGATCAGTCACCTGTTAGTGGTATTATAACAAAGTAGAAGATACTGGGACCAACAGCAACTCAACCATGAAATTGTAGGCCATGTAAAATGACAGAGCAGGGGTCAGCGCATGCTGAAGCGCACAATGCGCAGAAGTTGCCAACTGTCTGCAGAGTCAATAGCTGAAAACCTCCAAACTTGGTGTGGCCTTCAGATTAGCACAACAACAGTGTGTAGAGAGCTTCATCAAATGGTGTTCCATGGCCGAGTACCTTACATCACCAAGTGCAATGTAAAGTGTTGGATATAGTGGTGTAAAGCACACCGCCATTGGACTCTAAAGCAGTGGAGACATGTTCCCTGGAGTGTCAAATCATGCTTCTCTGTTTGGCAATCCGATGGATGTGTCTGAGTTTGGTGGTTGCAAGGAGAACGATACTTGATTGACTGCATTGTGCCAAGTGTAAAGTTTAGTGGAGTGGGGATTATGGTGTGGGGTTGTTTGTCAGGGGTTGGGCTTGGCCCCTTAGTTCCAGTGAAAGGAACTCTTAAGGCATCAGCATACCAAAAGATTTTGGACAATTTCATGCTCCCAACTTTGTGGAAACAGTTTGGGGATGGCCTTTTCCTGTTCCAACATGACCAGCACACAAAGCAAGGTCCATAAAGACATGGATGAGCGAGTATGGGGTGGAGAAACTTAACTGGCCTGCACAGAGTCCTGACCTCAATCCAATAGAACACCTTTGGGCTGAATTAGAGTGGAGGCTACAAGCCAGGCCTTCTCGTCCAACATCAGTGTGCTTCAGGAAGTATGGTCAAACACTCCCATAGACACACTCCTAAAGCTTGTGGACAGCTTTCCCAGAAAATCTGAAACTGTTATAGCTGTCAAAGGTGGTCCAATGCAATACTGAACCCTACGGACTAAGACTGGAATGCCAATAAAGTTCATCTGTGTGTAAAGGCAGGCGTCCCAATACTTTTGGCAATATAGTGTATATAAATTATAGATTATAAAAACTGTCCCCTCATCAGGGTTAAGAAGAGTGATGCAACCACATAACAATGGGCGTGGCCACGAACAGGGTGCAACCAGCAGCTTTAATTAAATAAAATTATTTGTTCCCCTATCCACACATTCAAGGTGTATAGGGGAATCCCTCCTGCAGAGCTACTGTATTCTGGCAAGAGACTTGTACGCCATCAGAATAAACTGATCTGCACTGCCGGCTGTAACCAGCAGTGCTGATAGAGAGAAAAACCTGAGCCTGTTTATTTATTACAGGTATTTATATAGCATCAACAATTTATGCAGCTCTTTACATGTAAAATGTACATTCATGCTTAAGGAGCTCACAACCTAAGGTCCCTATCTCACATTCATAGATACAGATACTAGGACCAATCTAGACAGGAGCCAATGAACCTACCTGCATGTCTTTGGGGTGTGGGAGAAAAGCAGAGTACCCAAAGGAAACCCACCCAGGCACAGGGAGAACATGCAAACTTCATGCACGTAGTGTTGTTGCTGGGATTTAAACAGACAACCCCAGTGCACGTTCACTTTGATCATGTTTCCTATCCAGAGTGAGCAGTTAAGTTGCTTAAAGTTAAGTAAACTTTCTCTACTCCATTAATAAACCACCTCCAAGGATTTCCATTGGGAAACAGAGCTGTAAAGCAAAACCATAATGTAGCTCTGCAAAGCAATAAGAAGCATATGCTTCCATTGTAAAGCACTGCGCAAACTGTTGGTGCTATATAAATTCTGTATAATAATCATAATAATAATACTTTATAAGTAAATATGACTGCCCTCATGTAGAAAAAAATTACCACACTGAAATGATTATAAATTCTCTTTGAGACAGTCAATACCAAGGAATTAATGGTATAAAAATAAAAAGTATTACTCCAAACTGAAAACGAGGCGATGTCTCAGATCACACTCATATCCTTTTTCAAGCCAAGAGTGAATCATATAGGAGTGATTGCATATGAATTATTATTCATAAATCATTTTCAAACATTTGTTATAGTTGTATTGTCATTGAATATATAAAAAAATCTTACAGTCCATTGAGGGATACAGGATTGTAGACAATGTTGGACAATTGGATGGGTAGATTACACTGCTGCCTACAGGTGATTTGGACACTGGCAAAACAAAAAAATGTTACACCAGCTCCTGTATAACCCATCCTCCAATCATGCCTCAGTGTTGTGACCTGTGTCCCTCGACAGACTTCAAGAAACAGATTTTACAGTAAGTGCAAACATTTTCTTTGTCTTAAATTGAAGGACACAGGATCGTAGAAGGTCTCGGACATGCAGACGTCCAAAAGCAGATCAACTGAAGGGTGGACCAAGCCAATAAAACAACAACAGATGTGGAATCTTACTAGAATCAATGCCCAAATTAAGGCTTGATGGAGATGAAAAAGAAAATGACACCAAAGATCAATCTGGTATTTCAGATCAAGGCAGACAATACCAAAATACCTAAATGAAAGAGGGGTCTCAACTTATAATGTGGAGGACAACCAATCATGCGCCTTACCACTTGACTGTCCAGTGCCTTTTTAAAATGGCACTGGGATATTAGCTATTTTTCCCAGCCCTGTTTTAAAATGACGCTTGGTCTTAGTGGTCCCAGAAGGGGTTCAGGCTAGAGCTGTGATGAAATGATCAGCAGCCTTCCACCACCTTTCTACACATACTCTTCTCTAAGGTGCTCTGGTCAGTGGTCACAACCTGACAAACTCATACAATGGAAATCACACAAAACTGCCATTCAGTATTATTTGTGGGTATTGTATCTTTTATTGCACACAGATATCAATTCAGTGCAAAGTTGGCAATACATCTACCTTAACTGACACAAATTCAAGGATCAAACCAAGCACAAATATATTCTCTTTTGCCTGAGTGAATGGATCAATGACAATAATGAGGAATGTGCCCAATGATTATATCCTTATATCTGTGATATCAGTGTAAACATTTTGTATTTATTTCTAACATGATATCCACTTTAGAAGCAAATGGCAAAGAATACATTGTAGCACAATTTCTTTAAATGTAAGTGAAGAGCCATGTCATACAGACAATTTATTTGCAGCAATCCTCTTTTTTTTCCTCAATAAGGAAATCATAGTTTCTTTTCTATGAAAGCAGTGATGGGCACTGATAGGCTGTACTGATGAGGTGGCACTGATGAGGTGGCACTGGTGGGCATTGATGAGGGGGCACTGATAAGGTTGCACGGATATGCAGCATGGATGGGCATTGATGAGGCAGCACTGATAGGCAGCTCCGATGGGCACTTATAGGCTGTACTGATGAGGCAGCACTAATAGGCAGCACTGAAGAGCAATGATAGGCAGCACTGACTGGTGGCACTGACTAGCGGCACTGATGGTCACAGATTGGCAACACTGATGGGCACAGATTGGCAGCACTGACAGGCACAGATTGGCAGCACTGCTGGGCACAGATTGGCACCATTGTGGGCCACAGATTGGCAGTACTGCAGGGCACTGATGGGCACTTTTGGGGATGCACTGGTAATCAGGGCACTGATATTCAGTGCCCTGATTATCAGTGTAGATGTCTCCTTTCAGACTTGCCGGTTATCAGCAGTACTTTCCTCACGTTGTGACAGCGAGAGGAAAGTGCTGTTGATAACCCGCAAGTGTGTTTATATGATGATCAGCTACGATTGGATACAGCTGATCACATGATAAAAGGCCACTGTGATTGGCCCCTTAGCATGTCATGTGATCATCTGTGTCCAAAGGACACAGCGATCACAGAGAGTACCAGGTGTGAGCTGCTGGGGGAGCGCGGGGGGCGCTGTTCTGGGAGGATGTCATATGACTCCCTCCCAGAACTGGACGACTGCGCTGTAGCCATCGTTCGGCTATAGCATGGCCAGGAAGTGGTTAACACTTTTTTTTGTGAACTACTTGCTTCTGAAATAAATATTTGTTATTTTAACACAGAAATTAAAGCAGTATTTGAACCTTAATGAATTGACCCTTGAGTCTGACAAACATTTTATATCAGCTTGCCAATGACAATAGCTCTGAATATGGCTTAGCTACAAATCACTGAAAGAGAGCAATTTGTAGCAGAGCATACCAACCCAGCATTGAAGCACTAGTTTAATTTGTAGCAGCGACAAATCACTTTTTAGCGACAAATCACTGTGTATTCTTGCGATTAAATAGCTAGCTACAAATCATGGACATTATTAATCACTGTAACAAAATCTTCTGTTTGACATGGCCCTAGGCATAGCTGTATTGGGAGACAGGGATTAGATGTAGAGCTAACTAGAGGCAAACTAGGCTTTTGTCTAATGACAGCAGAAGCAAAGAGGTGCATTAGCACTTTTTTCCTTATCATCGGTCATCACATTTTAAGTTTTGACAAACTGTCACAATATCATAAATCAAGTTATGGAATAAAATGCAATGTATTTGCTTTGAGTGACAAAAGTTGTTAGACTACAGGCTACAAGGATGGAAATCTAGCCCTGATGGCGCACAGAGCATATGTAGAATTTTCACCATGGGAGGTAATTCTGTGATTGATAAGAGATCTGCATTACCTCTTTTGTATACATCATTTGTTGCCAGAGGTTGTCAGCATCCAGCTATTCCAGTTGTGTTTTTTTACACAGGCTGCTATTAATCTGGGACCTGATTCTCTACAGATATTTGTCCTTTTCAACCATGTACTGTATATAACTTTCTATAATTGTAGCCTCTATATTATGGAGCTACATTGCTATATGTATACTGGCTTAAATGCTTTCTACCAGAACATTTTACAAAGCTACCCATATAAATGCTTAAAGTTCTGTTTACATTACATCTACATTGTAAAGAGCTCCTTACAAAATTGCTGTTTGCTCATACAGTCATTACTCCTGCACCTTGCTAGTGCACTCTCTGTTAGAACACAAGTGTGCATTTTTTTTACAGCTTTTGCTATACCTGATTGTTTGTTACTAAGGTTTTCATTCTTTTAATACAAAGTAATACTCAAGGTAAGCATAAGTAACTGCTCTGCATTAGTAGAATGGGCTTGGAGCAGAAGCTACAGTGGGTGTCTAGCCTTAGGCGTGAAAATGGTCAGGAATGGCTTGAGCCTGTGTAATTTTCTTTTTTTTTTTTTGTGTGGAATGTGTAAGGTTAATACAAAGCATGATAATTAAATTTAGACTCAGTTATAATGCCCTTTGGATATAGACATCCTGAAGAGTTTACTTTAATTTAATAGTCTGATTTTTTGTAATGTAAAAAATGATTAAGTGTAATTAAATAGGAATTAAACAAACACCAAGTGCAATGTGATGCGTGCTGTGCCGGCAGTCATTGTATGCATAGCTGGAATCTTGTGTTGTTTTATAGCTTGGTCAATGACTTAAGCCAAGAGGAAGATGACATTTATAATGCCCTGTAATCCAAGCAAATAATATTAATCTCTATGATGTAAAAAAAAAGGAAGTATACTTTAAAAAACAGCATTAATTTAGTGTTAGTGGTGATAGGGATGGAACTGTACTATAATGTAAAGTGTATAAACAGTGTAACGGGCCTGAGGGGGCTCTCTCCTTTCACACTCTGGGGGGGCATACTCATCATCTCTTAGACTCTAAAATGATGAGAGACATGACTTTGCTCCAACCATTTCTAGCCATTGTATATATGCTGTCATGGCCTATAAAATGGGAGCCTCATTCAATGTCCTCATGCCATGATTCTCTACCATGGCTAACCAAACACACCTCATCTCTTTTTCATAACTTGGCTTTCCTTCTCTCATACCTCCATGCCCATGAAATAGCATCAAACATCAAGCCACCCACAACTAATCGCACTTGTGATTTGCGATCTAAGTGAGGACACGTAAATAGATATGTAGTCTGATAGACATTGTAATAACAACCACCATTTTCATAGTCTTGAGGAGTGTAGCTGTTACTGATCTTCGCCAGTATAGAGCTCTGGACTAGGAGGACATGTGTGATTGGTACTCATCTATTCCAGTTTAGAGCACTGTACTTGGAGGACAGATGTAGCTGTTACCTATCTATGCCATTGTAGAGCACTGACGTGGAAGGATAGGTGTGGCTGTTACTCATCTAGGCCAGAGTAGTGCTTGGGAGCAGAAGGTCAGGTGTTACAGTTACTCATCTCTTCCATTGTAGAGCACTAAAGTGGAAGGGCAGATGTTACTGTTACTCATCTATTCCAGTTTAGAGCACTGGACTGGGAGGACAGATGTACAGTAGCTGTTAGCCTTCTAGGCCAGTGTAGAACACTGGAGTGGAAGAACAGTTGTGGTTGTTACTCAACTATGCCAGGGTAGAACACTGGAGTGGATGGACAAGTGAGTCTGTATTAATCTATGCCAGTGTAGAGCATTGGAGTGGGAGGACAGAGAGCAGCATTTTCACTGAGAGAAAAGGGAATTTTAAAGCATTTCCTAACACAAATTGGTAACAAATACTAACATGGTAAAAACTATTAGTCCTAACATGGTGGTCTTTAAAGATAAGTTATAGAGAGAAAATTACGGAGACTGTCTAGCTGGCCTCCTTCTGATGATGGCTTCAGTACATATTGACAATTGGGTTGATTTACTAAAGACAAATAGGCTGACTTTGCAAGGGAATTTTTCCCCCAGCTTGGTGAATGTGGTGGAATTTCATTTTGCAAGGAATACCTGATCACATGCAGTGAGAATGTAAAAAAAATCATTTTTGCTTGCACGTGATTTGATCAGAAATGCCAGCAGAGCTTTAGTTCGTTAACTAGGAAAATTCCTTTTATAAAGTGCAAATTCCTTTGGAAAGTGAACAGCCCATTTGCCATTAGTAATTCATCCCTATGACCAACATTCACACAAATTAGAAAATGCTAAGTAGGGTTTTAACATCTGCATACTTGTTCTGAGTCAGTTACTTAGAAAGTGATGAACCCATATGAACAGTATTACAACCAGAAAATGATCTTTGGAAGGAGTTCAGTAATGGCATCTTCCATACTGATACAAACATAATATTTATTTATTTCAGGTACTTATATAGCACCATCAATTTACACATATATATTGTACATTCACATCAGTCCCTAACCCTGAAGGGGTGTACAATCTAAGGTCCCTAACTCACATTCATACACATACCAGGGCCAATTTAGACAGGTTCCAATTAACCTAACAGCATGTCTTTGGAGTGTGGAAGGAAACCAGAGTACCTGGAGGAAACCCACACAAGCACAGGGAGAACATGCAAACTCCATGCAGGAGGAAACATGGTCAGGAATCGAACCCATGACCCATTTTACTACAAGGTAGATGTGCTAACCACTAAGCCACTGTGCTGCCAATAATATCAACACTAAACAAACTGTACACATAATTGCTGCAAAACTACTATTTGAGTATTATGTCCACCGTTTCAAAATGTATATGTAAAATCATGACAGGACATTGCAACCATTTACATTTGAAACCCAGACAAAGAAGAAGATTATAAATGGTACATGAAAAAGAGAACTATCTTCTGTTCATGTTAAAACACCATTACAAGACTTATGACTTATATTAAATGGCAAATCCGTAACAGTTATCAAATTGATTTGTGTGTAGGCCCGAGACATTTCTCAGACAATTAGAGTGGTAGGTCATGTGAGTCAGTGTCTGCTAAAACTATTTCACTTCAATGTATCTCTGGAATTAAAAAGGCCTGGGGGATTTCACTGCTAGCAATTAGGAAGAAAGTGATACATTGCTGACCATCTGCAAGACGATTTTTTACCATCTCCTTTGGATACGGAGCTCAGAAAATCACTAGTACCTTGTTCCCTTGTGTTGTAACACAAAAACATGTGCTGCCAGCATATTGTGCAATCGGTATTCGTTTCCAAAGTATTCTGTGTATGCATGGCCAGCAAAGCACTTAAAGGGAAACTCTGGCTTTGTTAAACATAGTTAAAAATAATTTAACTATAATAAATAGAGATAACACATAAGTGGTATGATTATAATATAATGTTACTGAAAACTAAAGAGAAATTAAAATCCCTAAACATTTTTATATACCGTATGTTTAAAAGAGATCTTAGAATTTGAAATAACTTCAGTGCCTGTAGCTAAATATAGAAAAAACATATTTCTATGTACAGTGTGTAAGTATGCATGTAAATGTACAGTAAATGCGTGAGTGGGCATATATGCTCATGATATGTGCAATTGTCTTATATCATCAAACTTTATACTGTTTATCACCACAAGTATACCATAAAACGTCTGTCTGAAAACAATAGACCCTCCTGCAGTCTTTAATAATTTGAAGAACCAATACTTCTGGTAGACTGGTTTGCACAGACTTTGAAGAGACACTGTCACTTTGTGTAATCAGAGTAAAGAGTGTCTGCAGATAGCACCTCACCACCACTCCACTGCAGCATTCCTGCCTGTCTAAGCTCCTGTGTTGGCTGATGTTGAAACTTAGATGGGCCATGACATCACGTTGCAAGCCCCCTTCCCCCACATCCAACTGGACTCTTAGTTAAGAACCTTCTCATGCATGAGGTTGTGACGATTGTGACGTCAGACCCCTGCCCTTCTCACCAATCTTGTGACCGAAGGATTAGCTAATCTAAAACCGTGATGTCACGTGCGTAACAATGCCACGCCCAGCTGCACCCTGCACACAGATTCGCCAGCTCACTGGACCACAAATCGATGTACCGGCAGCCTCAGAGCGATTGTTACTGGGTCAGGTTAATTACGCAATTAACCCTTCACACTGCCACCACCTCCTTTTTGTACAGAGAAAGAGGAAACTCGGCAATATGAGCAATAACACTATGATGGTTAGATTATCGTCTGTATACCACTGTCACCGCAGACAGGTTATACAGAGGGTTAAACACACACAGTAGCGTTTCTTCTGAATCTTCATGAATTCGTAAGTTGCATTAAGGAGCTTTAGAAACAGTTCAACACTTTCAAAAAGTAAGATTTATTACTAAAAGGTCAAAAGGGAGCAATAAAAATATTTACAGAAAAAAGATGTAGCCAATATATATAAATACACAGAGAGCAATAACACTGCAAAAAGGTAACAGAAAGAAGTTTAGAGAGGTAGAGTACTTGCCAAAAGTCCTGGGATAAACAGATCAAGTTTCAGAGCAAAAGGGCATGGTCTCCCAAGTTGGTTCTGATGTTAAAAGGGAGATTTCTTCAACTTCCACTCTTAGGCCTGACAGCCAATTTTGTAATCCTCCAGCAGGGGGTGTCTCTGAACCCAAGGACCAATGCCTCATTTGGGGAGGGGGTGCCTAGGCGGAGACCCAAGCTAGAACCAAAATCTCTCCTGGCTTATATTTTGGCTCATAACTTTTCCTAGGCACAAGTAACATATATATATTGCCAAAAGTATTGGGACACCCCTCCAAAACATTGGATTCAGATGTTCCAATCACCTCCATTGCCACAGGTGTATAAAATCAAGCACCTAGGCATGCAGACTGCTTCTACAAACATTTCTGAAAGAATGGGACGCTCTCAGGAGCTCAGTAAATTCAAGCGTGGAACCGTGATATGTTGTCACCTGTGCAATAAGTCCATCTGTGAAATTTCCTTGCTCCTAAATATTCCACAGTCAACTGTTAGTAGTATTATAACAAAGTTAGGGGCAGCACAGTGGCTAAATGGTTAGCACTTTCACCTGGCAGTACTAGGGTTGTTGGTTCAAATGCCAGCCACGGCACCACCTGCCTGGAGTTTGCATGTTCTCCCTGTGCTTGTGTGGGTTTCCTCTGGGTACACCAGTTTCCTCCTACACTCCAAAGACATGCTGGTAGGTTAATTGGATCCTGTCTAAATTGGCCCTAGTATGTGTATGTATGAATGTTAGTTAGGGACCTTAGATTGTATACCCCTTAAGGGTTAGAGACTGATGTGAATGTACAGTATATATACATGTGTAAAGCACTTTGTAAATTGACAGCACTATATAAGTAACTTAAATAAATAAGTAGAAGCAACTGGGAACAACAGCAACTCAGCCACAAAGTGGTAGGCCATGTAAAATGACAGAGCGCAGAAGTTGCCAACTGTCTGCAAAGCCAACAGCTAAAGACCTCCAAACTTTGTCTGGCCTTAAAATTAGCAAAACAGTGCATATAGAGCTTCATGGAATAGGCTTCCATGGCCAAGCAGCTGAATTCAAGCCTTACTAAGTACAATGCAACACATCGGATGCAGTGGTGTAAAGCATACCACAACTGGACTCAAGAGCAGTGGAGATGTGTTCTCTGGAGTGACAAATCATGCTTCTCTGTCTGACAATCCCATGGTCATGTCTGGGTTTGGCAGTTGCCAGGGAACAGTACTTGCCTCACTGCACTGTGCCAAGTGTAAAGTTTGGTGGAGGGGGGATTATGGTGTGGGTTTTTTTTCAGGGGTTGAGCTTGGCTCCTTAGTTCTAGTGAAGGGAACTCTTAAGGCATCAGTATATAAGACATTTTGAACAATTTCATGCTCCCAACTTTGTGGGAACAGTTTGGAGATGGCCCCAACATGACTGCGTACCAGTGCACAAAGTAAGGTCCATAAAGACATGGATGAGCAAGTTTGGGGTGGAAGAAGTTTACTGGCCTCCACAGAGTCCTGACCTCAACCCGATAGAACATCTTTGGAATGAATTGAGTGGAGACTGCAACCTAGGCCTTCTCGTCCAACATCAGTGCCTAACCTCACATCATCCGCTTCTGGAAGAATGGTCAAACATTCCCATAGACACACTCCTAAACCTTGTGGACAGCCTTTCCAGAAGAGTTGAAGTTGTTATAGCTACAAAGGATGGGCCAACTCAGTATTGAACCCTACGGACTAAGACTGGGATGCCATTAAAGTTCATGTGTGTGTAAAGGCAGTAGTCCCAATACTTTTGGCAATATAGTGTGTATCTATATATATATATATATATATATATTTATATAAACGACCAACAAAACAAGGCCCTGTATCTAGATATGCATGATCATATCACAAATAAATTGATTGTAAATTGATACTATATTTGTGATATGATCACGCAGACGAATGTTATATTAATTAATACAAAATATTCATTTTTAATAGATATTGTATATGTTTTGATCCAAATTACCACCTGAAAAGTAAAAAAATTGTAGTTATTACACTTTCAGTTTAAACTTTGCAGAAGTTTGCATCTTCCCTTAGGTGTTAGTGGAGAGCAATGATTCTCATAAAAACACTGACCACTGTATTAAAGGCTTGGAATTAATTAGAATTCATTTTAAATTATTTCTGCAAGTGCAGTAAAATAGACTGTCTAAATATTCATAGAACAGGTACTGTAACTGGTTCAATAAAATTTGCTAATATCCCTGCATTGTATATGGAATTTTTTTCCTTAACAAAGCTGGAGTTGGAGTAGTGCAGAAAAGAGCAAGCAAACTGTTATTAACAGTTGAATAGCAATATCTAAAATTTATAATACTCTTAATTATGCTTAGTGGCAGGATGCAATGTTCTTTCAAGCCTTTGAAAACAAACAAGCTTAGTGTTGATTGGCGTTAACATTCCACCAATAACAACACTATACAGATTGACACATGATGACTACTTGATTAATGTAGGGTTAGTTATTTGAGCAAACACCCTCAAAGAGAAGCATCAATCAAGCTTAGACTAGGTTACAAGGGTTACGGCTTTGATAGTAGGATGTTGTAGCAGGGGGGAAGAAAAGCAGAGATAAGTGGAACAGGATACTTTTCCTTGTGTAAGAAATTATCATTGCAGAGAACAGTCACAGTGAATTAAGTTAAGACATTTGATATTATCTATGTAAGTCTTTGGTTTATCATCTGGAGAAATGTAAAAGGTATAATTGGCTATACCCAGTGTTTAGGAACACACCAATTGTCCGTATCAAATGGCTGAATGCTAAATTTGTTGTGGATGCTCTTCTAGTTTAGCAACAGATAAACTATGATTGATCCATTTTTTTATTTGGATCATAATCTCTACAGGTTAATTGCAATGTGGGTTCACAATGCAAGTTGAGTTTTTGTTTGCATATTGTCTATATAGGAAAAGAAATAGAGTACTATAGCTTGGAGCACAAAGTGAAAATTGCAGAGTATATGAACACACTGGAGACATAATTTTACTTTTTGAATGCATACTGCCACTACTTGTGCCATTTTTGTTGTCTTATATTTATTGAATAACTGGATTAATAAATATAGGTAATTGACAGAAACATATAATTAGTAACCAGCTGCTTCTGATCAGATCTATGCTGTGATCTTGAGGTATTTTGACCTATTTCTCAGTACTAAACTGTTTAAATAATTTATATTTTTGAGATTTGGATAGTTTGGAGAAGTGGGCATGCCTACTAGGCAGATAAAATTTGCATGCATACTGCTCTATGTACCATCCACATGGGATGTTGAGCCATGATCCATGATTGAAAGAACTCAAATCCAATGATAAGACAGGACAGAATGCATAGGGTCAGGGTATACTGAGACCATGGTGCTAACAGGACATCAACTACATCCCCGTTGGACCCTGCTTCCTGGGGATAAATTCATCCAGATTCATGTTAAACCAGGAAATTAGAAAACCCACACTCAGCATCCTCTAACACAGACGTTTATCCCAGAACTCTTTCAGCTCGAAGGAATCTTCCCCCAAGGTTCAGACTTCTGCTGGGAAATTTGGCGGCGGCAAGACTGTAATAGAGAAAGAGAAATGGAGAGTCTCCCCACTTTCTCCCTCCCCCTCCAGGTGATGCGGGCAGGAAAAGGATGATGGGACTGCCTATGGAAAGCAATAAATCCCGGACTTTAACCCCATCAAGTCTTGTGAAAAAGAGGAGGAGACTGAAAGAAGTTTGCCCAGACAAATTATTTCAGATAAGATCAGTGCAGTGCAGACAGAGAGAGCAAGGGGGCTGTGCTGCAGGGTACCATTCCATAAAAGAGAGAGAGACTATGTCATTGGAAGCCCATTGCTGTGTGTGGGCAAGCCAGACAGTACAGAACTGTGACCTGAATGATAGGACAGAGCCACTGCAAGATCGACCTTTTTGTGCTACCTACCAGAGTTGCCACGGGCAACCCAGACCGAGTGGATGCCTAATCAGAGGGACCACTGCTGACGTGTTGCTGGGTCTGGTAAGAGATACTTGTTGCCACCGTTAGACACTGAACACATAGGAACTACTTACACAGTTGTTCTATAGCTCTATTGCTGCCTGCAGGCCTTGACTGCCTTCAATCGCGCAAAAGGTTACTGGACCCCAACATTTAGCCAGCTGAAGATTCAGGACTAAAGACTTCCTCTTAGTAGATGCTACCCAGAAACCTTTGCCCCTTTTGCTTAGTAGAAGAGGTACTTTTCATGAGATAGTACAGCATACCATATCCAATCCCTTACAGTGCACTCTAATCCAGTGTAGTCTCGTAATTCACATTGTAGTAAAAGTTTATGTGTACTTTTTATTGCTGATTTGCTGATCTACATGTTGATTCCAGTTTAGTGGTAGAGAACTTGATTCTTAGTTACTTTGATATAGTTATTTCTCTGTCTGGCAGACTGTGTCCGAATGTACTGCTGTGTGCTCATTTACATTCATAGTGCCACTTATTCTAACCTGTATCAATAGATTATGTGCATTTACCACTAAACGGATGTGTCTACTTCTTGGTAGTAACTCACAGCAGGTTAAAGGTATTTATACTTTTGTCTTTATACGTTCTTGCTGGGACTTTTATTCAACTATATGTGTCAGAATGGCTGAGGTTGTTCTTGGAGTCGAGGCACAGAACAGAACCCCCCCCCCCCCAAAAAAAAAGTGGCTCTTTTGAGGGTAGTGCTACACCAGTATTTCACAGTCAGGGTTGTTTTCTCCCTAGTTTTGCCAGGTTTTCTGTTTTGATCTTTTTCTGTTTGGGCTATTTACTCTCCTATATATATTGAGAAAATCTCATAAAATGTACACAACAGAAATCTTGAATCTCCATCCAGGACAGGCTAGACTTAACTTCCATCTCTGCCGTAACAGTCCTGGTGTTCCCCTAATGACTAATGGAAGCCACAGTTGTGGCATTGTCTGAATGAACTTGAACTAGGACTATATAATTGGATAGAAGGAGGATCCTGTATATAAACCACAGGTTAAATGCTTCTATAAAGCTTCAATTCATCCTGAGACCAACAACCCTGAACAGACAGATGGTTCAGAACTTAACCCCAAAAGGATAGCTAGTGTCCATTGTGACAATCTTCCATCCTAAGGGAAAAATAAAACTTGCCCTTTGACAATACTGAGGACTGAAGCCAACATGACAGACAATCTAATTCAATGATGTAACCAGTACTGTCTGTCTAGAAAAGACTGGATTTGTCTCATGGCATGAGAATATTACATTTTAAGGTTTGAAAATGAAATTGTACAAAGAGACTGCTTTGAAGATGGAAACCCTAAATTTCAGCGCTAGCATACAGCCCCACTGGAAAACTGATGCTGGGACTGAAGATAATGAACCTAAGCATGCAGATTTTTTAACGTCTTCCAATACAGGAAGACCTGAAACACATTCAGTAGAAGGCTAAATTCTTCAAGTGGTGTGACACAATCAGAGTCATCCAAAGTCCCTCAAGGTGTACTTCAAGAATGACACAATGACCCATTTGGGTTTGGAAACTGTAAACAGATTTGACTAAAATCTTGATATTACTTGGTTGGAGCTGACAACACCTGAATAAAAAATGCCAGGGTCACCCAATACATAACTTGAGTACCTTCTCAATGCAGCAAACACAAGGTACAATGCAATAATCATATTGCTCAACATCATTGAAAAAGTAGATACAACATGGAGCTTTGGGTACTTCTCACAGCTTCAATCAAATACAAATAAGTAAATAATAAGTTAAAAAAAATCAGAAAAAAAATTATTTCTTAAAAAAAACAACCTAACTTTATAAGCTGATTATCCCATGGAAAACCATACTATAAGGAAAAGAAAATAAGAAGGAGCTTTGGGTACTTCTCCCAGCTTCAATCAAATACAAATAAGTAGATAATAAGTAAAAAAAAAATCAGAAAAAAATAATTATATAAAAACAAACTACCTAACTATATTAACTGATTGTCCCCTGGAAAACCATACTATAATCCCCAAAGGTAAAAAAAAATTAAAATGAAAACAAAATAACAATATAGGTAAACTCAATATACAGTTGCCTTTATAATGTAGATTGGAATTGCTGAAGATGGACAAAGACAGGTGAAGCGGAATATACTGTATCTAAAATATTAGATCAAAGAAGAACAACTGAACACATGGAAATTGCTGGAGAATTGGACTCATACTGTATATCCCAGCTTTTATTAACCTTTTCATCACAGAAGAACCCTTGAAATAACTTTGTGGTCACAGTGAACCCCTGCTAAAATTACTATATCTAGAACTCATAATAGCTTAGTGTGATGGACACTGCGAAGAATGCGCCTTATAATTTTGGTAATTGGGAAGAATGACACTCTTACAGATAGCTACAAAGATCAATGGGGTCAGTAGAAACTTATCTGAAAGGCAGAAATTGTTAATTGCTCAAGGAACCCCTAGCAACCTTTAAAGGAACCCTGGCTGAGAAACCCTGATATATCCAGCTATAGTGGATATGGTGTTAAATACATCAATGTAATAGAGAATGCTAAAACCTCAATGTAAATATATTCATGAAGGACCCAAGAAGGATTTCAAACTTTAAAAGTTTACTCAGAGCCAATTTGGTTATTCTATAAAAGCTGGATATTCTTGAGGCAATCGTCCAAACAACTAAAATCCTGAAATGAGCTTAAATTAATTTATCTTAGTGTAGTTCATAACACAAGCTGGATATTATTGAGGCAATCCTCCATTCAATTCATACTAAAGACCATGAAATTACTTTCAATTATAATATCTTAATTTAGTTCACAGCACACAGTAGAGGATCTCATTTGCATTAAAAAACTGCCTTATCCATATAGTTGACAGTTATGTGAAGAGATAACTACTTGTAATGCAATCCAGGGTCTGAGTCCTTTAAAAATGCTTTATTAACAATCCTTGAACTTAAAGAAGTATTATTACAAGTAAAAAAAAACTTTGTTAAAGTAAATACTGTATATCTATGGTCAAAATGCAAAATCATCTATTAATTTCCACATTGTGATTATATTATTTCTAGCCTTCTATAGATCTGAGTGACCTTCAAGTTTGTAAACTTTGTGAAGATACCCCACACATTTATCTCCTTGTATTCTGTGACACATGATCACTATGCCCTGTGAGTAGGCACTGCTCTGTAACACATTTCATAGAGCCTGCCTCGTGATCTACAGAGGTACTGAGAAGAGGAGTTAGTACAGGACCAGGGGTGGACTGACAACTCATGGGGCCCCCGGGCAATAGGGGATCATGGGGCCCCTGTGTCCTTGCCCAAACTAAAAAAAGCCTATGAAAAAGGTACCAGAGGCATCTCATGGGGCCCCCTACTGACCCCGGGCCCTCGGCAGTGCCGAGTTTCCAAATGGTCAGTCCGCCCCTGTACAGGACTCACTGTGTGCAGGCAAGGTACCATGGGATATGTAGTCCTTAGAAATTGAAAGTAAACAGCAGTGGATAAATTACAAAGAATGTTGGGAATCCAGAAAGTTGTGGAAAGAGATAGCCAGCAGACAGGCAGCAATCACAGCATAAAAGGATACCTTTCAAGTAAGATTATATTTGATTGTCGAATATATTTGTTGTTTGCATTGCTATTACAATGTTGATGTTATAAAATAAAAGTGTAAGCTGTGACTGTAGATCTCATTTAAAGGATAAGTTCACCTTTTGGACAAAAATAATAAACGCAGGTAAAAAAATGTGCGTTTATTATTTTTGTCCAAAGGAGCCTGTAAAGCATTGTACCAGTGATCAGTAGATCGCTGATGCTATGCAGGTCTCCTGTAGATCTGTCAGAATATCTGCTAGCTGTATGGGATGTACGACCAAGCAGATATTCTGACACAAATCTTGAATGAACTACTACGGCGCTCCACAGCACTGTGGTAGTTCACTGAAAACTACAAGCCCACAGCTGCTAAGACTTACAGGACTTGTAGACACTCATTCACAGGACTCTGTAAATGAGCGACGTGGCCCCGCACAGCCATGCTGTTTTCAAATCTGACAGATAGTATGGGGAGACTTCTCCTAGTACTATCTGTCAGAGGAAGAGGGGGTGGCGAGTGCTGCTGCGGCTATGGGAACATGTTACATGTTCCACCCTAAAAACGAGTGGAACATGTAACATGTTCCAAAGGTGAACATATACTTTAATTCACCAAGGGCACCTAGTGTCCATAGCACTTGGTCCTGTTGACATCCATGCAGTGGTTCAAAAATAAAATTAATGTATAATGCTGTCAGTGCTTTTCTGCAGCTCCACCCCTGTATGAAGCACACAGTATGGGGATCCCCACCCTCTCTCTAAGCTGACTATTCATTTAATAATTGGGCTCTTTCACATGGGATTTCTGTTCAGGTCTGCTTGTCAGTTTTTCAGGTGGACCTGATCAGAGACTTCATGTAGCTCTAGGGTAGGCTGATGTAAACTGATTTGTGTCCATTTATATTTGTCTAACTCCAAATTCGTCCAGGTCTAGAAAAAAAAAAACAGAAACGGTATAAATCCTTTTCCATTTGTCTGGACCTAAACATGACGAATAGGAGACAGCATGATGTAAACAGACACATGTTTACATCTGCTTGCCTATAGAGATATAACAGGCCCACCAATGTCCACCACAGACTGAGTGGGCACAGTCGTAAAAAAGCTGGCAATTTGTTCATGGATTCCTTGCTGAACAGAGCAGAGTGACCCTGTGTGAAAGAGCTCTTAGAGTCTTTTTACAAAGGCATCATCTGTTTGAGTCACTTTTTTGACAAGAAAGAACTGACGTTTATGGATTCAGGTCACATCAGTTTACATCAATTTGCACATCTGTCTTTAGTTTAGTTTATATCAGTTTGCACTTCAGTTCAGTTCAGTTAACACCCATTTTGCATCCATTTTATTAGTTGTTGTAGAAACTAATCAAAGGTGACAAAAGTATCAACATAAAATGTTTCTTACCTAAAAACTGTATCTGTTTACATCTGTTCAGATCCGGCTAAATGGAAAAGCCTTGCTCAAAATAGACCTGAACAGACACGGATGTAAGCAGATGTAAACAGATGGTCATCCATTTACATCTGCCCAATTATAGACGTACAGTACATTGTGGTTCAACTGACAGACTGAATGAACTTTATCAATGGATCTTCATCACTGTGGAGCTGTCTAAAAGAACTGCCAGGCTATAGTACATTTACACAGCAACAGCTGTTTAATAGAGATTCATTTAAAACTGTTCCTTTTGGGGGTGTGGCCTAGCGCTGGAGGAAAATGGCCACTTAGAGAGGAAGCTCTTTGAGACCTGCAGCTTCCTAAGCACACCCGCTGCTTGCCTACTCGCCTGGCCTGAGCAAAATGGCGAAGTACTCTGCTGGGTACCAATCCCGCCGCTCAACTGCTGCATCTGTATCCCTTAGCATACAAGAGATCTGCAAATGGACTCCACACGTGAGCCTCAGGACACCGGCCAAGATGGCGCTGATCCACCATGAGGAGGAATGTTGTGAGGATTCACATTCTGCTTCTGAGGATATGGTGAGAGACACTGATGCCCTGAATCATCCCCTTACACTGGCTGACATGACAGCTATTGCCGCTGACATTAAAGGAGTTTTCTCATCTGCCATTACAGAATTGAGAGCTGATCTTTTAGCTCTCTCAGAAAAGATGGTGGTGGTGGAAAAGGCCGACAACAGGAGGGATAAAGCTACACTGCGATTAGAATCCACAGTAGATTCTCATGCTACACATCTCATCACCATTGACAGACATCTAGAAGATCTGGATAATCGGGGAAGGAGGAAAAATATTAGAGTATGGGGTATCCCTGAATCGGTTTAATCAGACAAAATCAAATCAGCCATAAACTCAGTTTTTAATAGCTTGCTTGACCAACCCTCAGATACTCCTACTGACTTTGTTCGTGCTCACAGAGCATTAAAGCCTAAACCATCTGAAATGAATCTACCCAGAGATATAATATGCTGGCTGCAAAGTTTTAGTCTAAAGGAAGACATCTTGGCCAAAGCCAGAGAGCAGGAGCTAATTACATTCAATGATCATGCAATTTTACTGTTCCAGGATTTATCACCCATTACACTGAAAACAGACGAGCACTGCACCCTCTGCTGGGGCTACTTAGAGAAAGGGGAATATCGTACAAGTGGAGTGCAAGCATCACACTATGGGAAAATGTACCTGCTACGGATGCCGGATGATCTACACGCATTCTGTGAGAGTCTGCACTTACCATCTATAGATTTGCCAGAATGGTATGCCGAATTTTGTCTTCCCACCTTCGACACATAGCCGCCACACTCACCACTTTCATCACCGGTGAAACCATCACACAAGAAGGTGAAATATAGGAGGCAACAAGGGGGTGGAATGCTCCGCTCGCTGATCCAAAGCAAAGGTCAGTGATCTGGTGAACAAATCTGATTGCCTAGTATTTTGCCTACACTTTGTATCCCAACCTTCTGGGGTCGATTAGATCGCATTTACTTAAAGAGCTTGTCTCAGCCTACGAACACACTCATTTTTCTACTTCTTTGGTTCCTAGTGGAAGTTTACGAAGATACTGAGAACTCTGGTATAGAGGTCAATTTCTATCTTCACAGTTCTACTTGCGTAACAATAACTGAAGCATTAGATGGCAGGTTACTGTCAATTCTGCCAGAGCAGAACCTATGGTTTATGGAGAACAACTGGTCTTGGAGCAGACTGCCTTGTTGTGTCAAACTATTTGATATAGGCATGCCTTGCTTCAACCCAGAGGCAGTTTTTTTTCTTTTTGTGTGTGTCTACATATAGCCATCAAGCTTACTTCCAGCTCATGCCGTAACATATCTAAGATCATAGTTGTAGGTATTACTGCGTGGCTTAACATAACTGGGTATATGACGTGCTTTCAACATATGCTGTGGATTCTCTTCTTGCTTCCATGCAGTATTCTGCAGTTTACCTTTCTTTTTCCTTGAAACTTCTTCTGGTTCTTGTGAGGACTAGGCGAACACCTCCCACAACTCCCCACTCGTGGTACACAAATGAAGTATATCATCTATTCAATTTGGTGAAAACACCTCCTTCACCTCTAATCACAGATTTTAGAGATATTATAATTTTTTTCTGTAGTCCAATCACCCTTTTTGTGAAACCAAAGGACCTACCTTCTCCCTTTTCTTTCTACTCTTGCTTCTCTCTATCCCCCTCCCCTCGCCCTTTTTTCTCTTTCTCTTCACTCCCTTTATACCTTGACGCCACTGTAAGGATAACTTACTCATGATTAAACTGTGCACTATGGCTTATTCAGCCCTAGGATCTCAGCCCACTTTGATATTGCACAATGCTAAAGGCTTGAATATTCCATAAAAACGCTCACAAACTTTGAGAGACTTGAAAAAAACTAGGCCATTATTTGTCTTTTTATAAGAAACACATTTCAGGACAAATTATGTATCCAAATCTAACTTTGTCCTATTTTTCTAAAGCATACCAATCTACCAATCCCTTAGCTAAGACCAAAGGAGTCTCCATCTTAATTGGTAGGCGGGATTTGATTTCACTCACCAATTAGTAGACTCTGAGGGTCGTTATCTGTTTCTCAAGGGCACTCTTAAAGGTTTTCCGCTCCCACTGGCAAATGTGTATTTCCCCAACACTAATCACATAGCTTTCTGTAAACAAATAATAGACAAACTCAGAGGGTTTACCTCTGGTTGTTTACTCCTGGGATGAGATTTCAGTATTCCCTTGAATCCCTTGCAAGATACCTCCACTGGAAAATCAAGTGTGAAATATCAGATATTGAAACACATAAAATTACTGATGAACTCACTAACTCTCCTTGACTCCTGGTGTTTAATGCATCCAACTGGAAGAGACTTTACTTTTTTTTTCGCCGACTCATAATACATATTCCAGAATAGATTTTATTTTTTTATCTCAAAGAGATTTACCCCAACTACTAGAAGACCACATAGGGATACATACTATCTCCATTCACGCACCCACTTCAATTGCCCTTAAATTATTCAAGACACAGACTGAACGAGGCTCCTGACGCTTAAATCCCATGCTGCTCGCTCACCGACTGCGCCACTTATCGGCTGATTTCACTACTGAATGTGGATTTGAAAATACTTGCAAAAATGTTAGCCAATCGATTAAAGTCTTATCTAACTTCACTTATTGGGCCAGAACAGGTCAGGTTCATGCTGGGTAGGGAGGCCAGAGATAATGTCATCAAGGCTTTAATTTGATACATGGCGCTTGTGCGGGTGGGATTGAAGTCCTTCTGTCTACTGTTGCAGGCATATTGGTTTAAAATCTAATATGTTATTGGCATTCCCGAACCCCTGCTCATGGCCTTGTCATCTTTTTCCTTTAGTACTCCTCCTATCTTTTCTATTTCTGTTTGTTTTTGGTATGGCGGTGGATAGCTACCTTTGGTTTGAGTTACTGTCGATGTTATACCAATGTTTTTGTCATTTATGTGCCATTGATAGCCCCTGCGTGGGAGCACCTTTTGCTCTGTTGGTGTTAGAGCACTGTTTTCTTTATTTTTTTATGTGCAATTGATGGCCTCTGTGTGGGTGTGTCTCATTGCTCCTGTTTTTTTTTAAATGTTTATAAACTAATAAAAATCATTGAATCACAAAATCGAATATGCTGACGTGGATAGCCTCCCTGTACCAAGATCCCTCAGTATGCATAAGTATGCAGTATGCATAAATATCAATGGGACTTTATCTACTCCGGTCCAGATTAAAAATGGCACAAGACAAGGATGACCACTGTCGCCTTTGCTATTTATCATATCTCTAGAGCCCTTTATCTGAACCATAAAGCAAAGGCAAGCAATGG